>NC_056730.1:940512286-940557286 GCF_019279795.1 Protopterus annectens | reverse complement strand
TTCATCAGATGCCCCCATTAACAGTTTCATCCCATTTATACTATGCTTAATTGCACCCAATTAAACAATTAGAACAATAAAACAAATTAAAACAGTGAGTAAAAACACTTGAAAATATCTATTGACCCTGCAATAATAGTATTACACATTCCCAAAAGGACCAACCTAAGTATTTTTGTATGTATATTGGTGGCTTTGTTAAATTTGTGAAGCTCTCAACATTAATACAGGTTTTATAGTGATGTTTTCATTTAAACCAGGATGTATGTTAGACTTTAACCTAAGTTGCCATATGAGTTCTTTATTTAACAATGCATTCCTTGTATCTCCCCCCCCCTCGGGTTTGCTTTAACAACATCTATGATCCCAAATTTAAAAACATTAAAAGAAACACAATTCAATGTATGTTTATATAGTGCACTGGTCTCTTTCTTGGACTTAATGTCGTGGAGGTGCTCATACATCCTATCCTTAAAAGCCCTCTCTGTTTTCCCTACATAGAATGCAGGGCATCCTCCACAAACGGCCAAGTACACTAATATTTTTGTGTTGCAATTACCTTTACAAAATGCTACTCTGCTATTCAGTCCATTTTGTAAACATATCATTTCTTCCTTTATGTGTGGACATTGCTTACATCTTCCACATGAACTGATAGCTTTTTTAATATTAAAGTTATACACATCAAGTTGTTCAAATTCACTTTTAATTTTTTTTCCTGTCCTAAAATAAAATATCGGCTCCTGTCCTAGTACCTCATGTAATTCTTTGTTTACCGTAAGCATACTCCAGTTTGTCCTTATGATATTCATAAAAGGCCCTGCGAAGCCATTAAATTCCGTGACACATGCTTTTTGATATTTCCTGTTCTTATCGTGCTTGTTGAATTCATCTAGAGGCTTTCCCAAAAGGGCCTTGTATCTGGTGCTCCACCCTCTATACACTTCATCCAGAATACTTTGGACAATGTCCACAGGGTATCCCCTGTCCAAAAACATTTCTTTAAGGTTTTCAAATTCTCCTTCAAGGTCCTTCCTATCTGAAGTCATCCTGGCAATTCGCACTGCTTGTCCCTTAATCAAACTTTTTTTCTGAAACATAGGGTGATTACTGGTGTAATGTAAGTAACTATTACACCATGTGTTTTTTCTGTATATTCTAGACTTGAAACCTTCCTTAGTCTGAAAAATAGTTGTATCCAAGTAATTTATACTTTATTTTTCCCATGTGTGAGTGAATTTAAAGAAAGTGGTACACCCATTGAGGTATCGCATAAATGAGTTGACACTCTCCTCGCCCCCCTCCCACAAAACAAATATGTCGTCCAAAAATCTTACATACAGACGTATATTGTTTGTGTAGGGACTGTTGAATACATAACAATGTTCCCACTCCAACATAACCAGGTTGGCATAAATGGGGGCGCACTATGGTTTGGTATACATGTTGTTGCAAGCCTATTCTTACCTGTATTGACTGACTGCTTGTTGTTGACTGGAGTTGCTGTTACTTTTTTGGTGTGGAGGTTTACTTCGCTTGCTCATTAGGGGCCTTGGACATTTGCAAGCTGAGCTGGTTCTCTGAAGAATCTCTAATGGATGGAGTGAGCATGTGGAAAAACAAGTAAAAAGTAACATTTTAGCCATGCTGTGAGTTCCCTCCCTATTAGTTAATAAATGTTCCACATTTTCCCATTTGTTTCACTTTATGAAAGGTAGTATAGTGTTCCATATTTTGATAATGGAAATCTGACTATGGCAGCAGTTTCTTTAATTCTTTTGCTTGTTGTAAAATGGCTGTTGTGGAAGTGTCAAACCATACTAAACTAGCTGAAAATTAAGAAACTTCAGCTTAAGATTTAAGGATCGGTAGTTTTAATTATCTTAGTCATTAAAACTACAAATTATTAAATTATTTTGCTGACACTTGTTCATAACAGTTATAAAATATCCAGAATATTATAACTTCATCAAAAAATTATTTAAATCCTGGAATGAGTTATTGTGACCAGACATTCCCTTTTGAGTACTACATAACTCTCAGCTATCTCCATTTTGCTGGGTCACTGATTTTGCTTCAAATGTTTGTCCTGACCCTCATATCATTTTTGATTTTCTGGTAATCAGTAATGCTTAACAGTCAGTCAGTTATACCAGTCATTAGTTGCCTTCTTACTACTGCTGTTCAAAAAATGCATATTGATACAAAATGTGTTCTATTTAATTCTTAAGTGAATTAAGACAATATTTAAAATTGTTCCTGTTTTAACCCCCTATTATTTTTGGTTATGTCCAGAATACTTGACCAAATAAGTTGAGGTAGGATGCTATCCCACAATATTCAGATCTAAATTAGTTCTATTGGTGTTATTTTAGCAAAGTAAAAATAGAGTATTAGGCAGTTTCATTTGCTGCACTTGCTTGCTATATTTTTTTTAATTATCAGTGCTGTTTTCCAAGGTGGGGTGCTGTTTTTCTTGGAGAGGGCTGTAAAACTAAATTGTGTGTACTTACAGTCTCAGTAGCCGAGTATATCTAAAGAATCGTATCTTGGTCTGTAATTTACGGTGGAGATGACTGGTAAGAGAAGTTTTATTTGAATTTATATTGTATTTGTTATCATTGTTTTTCACTGTTTGTAAGTAGGAAGGGACTGCTTGTTAACAAGATTTACTTTGATTCATATTTTGTTGTTTTACCTTTAATTTCACTGTTGGTTGTTAGAAAGGCATATGTTTTAGACAGGCAAGCTCTAGCCACCCCAAGGGGCCTAGACAGCTATAAATTTACACAGACTGTGGAGAGGAATATCCTGAGCATAACCAAACAATCCTATCTTGGTTTGTGTTTTATTTAGCTTTACTGTTAAAAAGAAGTGCGACTGCAAGTGATAGTGAGCAGAAGCTACTACGCGTAAAGGAATCACTACTATTGTCTGGCTCGTACATCTTGTATGGTCAGACAACTTTACTGTACTTTATTATTTATTTGTATATTGCTGATGTGATTTTTGTAATAGAAGTTGATTTATGTTCTCCTTTAATTCTATAGTCACTGATTTTGATTATTCTTTTCTTTTGCAATATTTTATTAATTTGAAGCTGAATATATAGTCCTTAAATGAGTATGCATTTAACGATTTGCTAATGCACAAATATCTTGTACAGTATAATAAATGCTATGCATATTTAAAGGTAACAGCTGATAACACTAGTGATCTGTGTTCCTTGTGTTAAAAGTTGTGTGATTTGCTTACCGTTATTAGAAGTAAATCTAGACTTGATGATGATTGCACTTGTGCAATTGGCATGGCTTGGAGAACTGTTGTTTCATATATGAATGACTGGACTGATGATAAATAATATTAGGCATAGAACAAACAGAGCCCATTAAGAAAATGATGCATCTATTTTCTGCAAAGATCATTCAACCCCTATGAAACAAGATGATGCCGCTTACAACTCTGGAATTCTGAATGGAAGTATTCAGCAATCTGAGGATCTAGTTTGTTTAGAAGGAAACAAAAAAAAGAAAGAAAGGAAGAAGCTCACAACAAATAACAAGGAAGAAAAAGAAACTGATTAATGACTGTAAAGGAAAGAGAATACGTAGTAAAAAGGACGCTGCTCTGTTATGTATCACACAGGTTACAGGAAATGATGATATAATATCAGAAAACCTTCAGTTTACAGAAAAAAGGCATAATCTTTCCAATGGAGAAGGTAGAAAAAAGAGGCAAGGGCAGGTGAAAAGGAAGAAATTGTTAGAGTGCATAGACCACCAAAGTCAAGTGCAGATGACTTAGAAAAATTCATACATTTTTTTTGCATGAAACACAGGAGGGAAGAATAATATTAGCTGGGGACTTAAATTTACCAGAATCAGACTAGAAAAATATTGATTCAACAATGTTAGTAAGGAAATTATTCACAGTGTATATTCAGGAACAATTGCTTCAGATTATAAAAAGGACTACCAGGGGACGGAACATACTAGACACTGTTTGTGTTCTCAAAGAAATGATTGTAGCTTCAAGTCAGTATTTTACTACCTCTGATGTGCAGTGATCATGGGGTTATAAAGGTTAAGTTTTTGCTAGATAATTCTGCCAAACTGAAATCTAAGCCAATGCACAGAAGATTAATTATAGATTATATGAAAGCAAAACAGTCACTATGTAAAACTAATTGGAGTGAGGTGTTCAGTGGAAAACCTACAGATGGGATTGTGAAAAGTTCTGAAAGACAAATTGTTTGAGTGCAAAAAATCAAAAAAAAAGTTTAACATCAGAATCTAGGCATACATCAGGGGGATATATTTCCATAATAACAAGCTATCTCATTAAGGTGAGAGAGAAAAAATATAAGAAATGAAAGAGAGGTCAAACTACAACTCTGAAAACTGAAATAAACAAGCTGGACAAAGAGATTAAGCACAGTGTGAGACAAGATCAAGAAAAATTTGAAGAACATTTATATAAAGATATTAGAGCATAATAGGAAACCTTTTTATAGATGCATAAGATGTGGAAGGAGTAAAGACACACAAATTGATAAACTGTGTGCAGATTCTAAAATTTATTCTCAGATACAACAGATTATAGATATATTTACAAAATCATATGCAAAACAGTTTGACTCCGCAAAAGGGGTGATAAGTTGTCTGAGTGACATCCAGATATCTCCAGATACTGGAATCAAATTATATTATACTGAAAAAGAACTGTGCAAACTGGATCCAAACAAAGCACAGGGAGGAGATGGAATTAGTAGCAATGACCTGAGAACACTTCAGCAAAAACTTAGAGTACCATTATCTATTATTCACTAGGTCATATAAATATGGAGAGATTCCTCAAGATTGGAAACATGCCCTTATTAAGTCTGTCTTTAAGGGACAGGTGAGTAGGACAAACCCAGTCATATAGACCCTTACGTCTACTTTCATGTCATGGAAAAATAATGGAGAAGGTAATATTGGTAAGTTATTGTCAGAAATGGATAGGTTGGGACTTGAAACCATATATCAGCATGCATATGTTGAAAGCTGATCTATTATCACCTGTAACATGATGTTCTATAATAATATAATAACAGCTATGAATGAAAAATTGTGCTGTGATGTAATTTACATAGATTTAACTTCAGCATTTGACAGGGTCATGCAAAAAATACTGATCAATAAATTAGTACAACAAGGTATTGATGTATTCTTGATAAAATGGATAGTTGCATGGCTTACATATAGGACATGACAAGCATCATACTGCAACTGGACAGGTGAAATCCTTGGTTACAGTCAGCATGTCCCACAGGGCTCTGTCCTAGGGTGTATATTATAACAACAAATGATCAAATGATCGAACGTTATTATATCAAACTCTAAAGTTCGAATTCACAAAACATCGAACAACCAGAACAGCAATTTTTTTGCCAGGGAAAAAAAATCGCTGTTACCAAGAAAAAAAAATACATTAAAACATTGCATAAAGTAGGGGGCTTCACACCCCCCTACTTAAATATACCAACTCTGAGATCACACTACAGTGCCAAAAATGGCAAAGAGATGGAAGCGTCCAAGCAACTTCTTTCCCAGGGAAAGAATTCGCTTATATGCTGCTTCGTCATTTTGCCTTTTCAACATTTCAAGTTCGACCAAGACGCATTCGACAAAATGTCTTCATTCATCTGATAGGAACCCTCTGTCCTAGGCCCTTATTTGTTTAGATTGTATCTGTCAGACATAACCTTTTCATCTGAGGTATACAGTCTATATGCAGATGATCTGAAATTAGATAAACTGATTACATGTGTTACAGATAAGGCATGTCTGCAAAATAACTTGACTAAATTGACCATTTGGGCACAGGAGAATAATATGCTGATAAATACATCAGCAACTAAGCACATGAGATTTGGGAGACATAAATTGAAAGGTGAATATTTAATACAGCACACAATTATTGAAACTGTAGACTCAAGTACCTGGGTATATGGGTAGATTCAGCTATGAGTTTTTCTAATCATGTTAACCAATTGGTTAATCATGGTTATAGAACTATAGGTTGTATAAAAAGATTTATAAAGTCTAGGAAATCAAAAATAATGAAGTCATTGTTTGTTAGTTACATTAGACCCAAACTTGAGTATGGAATAACAATGTGGAAACCCTATAAGAAAATAAGCATGAGTAAACTAGAAAGAGTACAGCGGAGATATACCAAGGGCATTCATGGATGTGAAAATTTAAGTTACTATGAAAGACTAAAATATCTGAACTTCTACAGTGTTTCTTACAGATAGGTAAGAGGAGATCTTATTCAGGTATATAAGGCATTTAGCGACAACTATCTCTGGGAAGGTTTGGGGTTATCAAAATGTACTAGAGAATCATTAGACAACCTAGGTAGAAGATTCTATGGGAATAAGAAGTGTACTAATTGGTTCTCTGACAGAATAGCTGATGCATGGAATAGACTACCAAATTACATTAAAGCAAATACTAGTTTAGATATTTTTAAGAACAGCCTGGACACTTATTATGGGAACAAGTGTTTTGGATTATTGGCAAGCTAGAAGGGCATTAATGCCCATGCTTGAAATAATTGTATGTATGTATGTATGTATGTAATGGGTAGCACATTCACTTTTGGTGCAGAAGACTGTGAGTTCTATTACCATGCTAGTACTTAGATTAATTTTTGAGTAATGACACTGCAGAGGAGCATAAAGGGAGTACCACACTCCTGGATGTGCCTTCCTTCACATAAGATGTTAAACCAAGGCCCCATCTGCCTGAGTTGGTGGTAGCACAGGTGGACAAAAAAGATCTCATGGAGTTTATCAAAAACAAAAGGGAAGTTTGCCAGCGTCATGAACAAATTTCCCCTAGTCAGCATAAACCACCTAGTCTGTGTAAAAACTGAAATGCATCACCACAGGCTACTAAAAATTATGCTCTTCAGAATAAAATAAAAACTTTATTTGTTAAGACTTAAAATGAGCTCGCGCTTTCAGCTAAAAGCCTTCCTCAGATCATAAAGAATCAGGTTCAACGGGCTAAGATAAAATATGTTAGCCCTGTGGAACCTGATTCTTTATGATCTGAGAAAGGCTTTTAGCCAAGAGCGCTTATCATATACAAATCAACAAGGGCTTTGTTTTATTGCTTTACGTCTCATTTTAAGTTTTAACAATTAAAGTTTTTATTTTATTCTGAAGAGCATAATTTTTAGTAGCCTGTGATGGTGTGTTTCAATTTTTACACAGACTTTTGTTTAGCTTTTGAAGCCACCATTGGCAGTCACAGGAGAGTTTCTTTTTCTTGTTTCTGCGAAATACCACCTAGGGTCTCCCCTGAAAAAAGGCCATTGGTCTCTAGTGGGAATAACTCAATCAACAAAAAGTGTAAATAAATAATTTAAATGATGGTTGTCTCTATATCTCAGTTATTTCATTACATCTTCATACTCTATTTTAATACAGCAAAGCTATTAAGTGGTTTTGGCTCTTGTATATCAGAAGACCTGCTGCTGTAAAGTGATCTTTCATTTTTCCCAGAATCCATTTCAAGACCCTTTATGCATGACATGCTTGATAAAAGGAAATCATTTTTGTTTTAATTTTCAAGTAAGTTGAATGGCAGAAGTGTGAGTCACAAGCATCTTGCATAGCTTCTGGAACCCATTTTTTATTTTCACTTTTTTGCTCAAATTACTCTGATTTGTTTTCTCATAACAACTCTTAACTCTTTAACAGTAGTTGTGAATGCTCAGCAAAATAAAGTAGATGAACTGCATATTTTTAGTCTATGTGTTGATAGATCCTCTTCCCACATTCTTCCTGAAGGGTCAAAACTATCATTGTAATGCAGGAGCAGTTAAATGGCCACTTTATTTCAAAGAACGTTTAACAGCCATATAAAATACTTTGCTATTCACTGGTGTCTGTAATGGGACAATCCCCAGGATTCACGAAGCCTCCGTGTAAGAGTTATAACTCTTACACGGAGGCTGCAGTTAAACTGAGTGATGTCAGCATGCTCTGCATATTCATGAGAGCATGCTGAATCACACCTAAGTCGAACACGGCCGTGTAAGACAGTAGGGGGCGTGTCCGTAGGCTGAGCCCTGCAAGCGGACACGCCCCCAGAAGTCTAAAAGTGCCCAAAGTACACACCCACAACAGAGTCCACGGAAATGTGAATAAACACAACACAACACATGCCCCTACAGACTATTAAACATAAAAGAAATATAAATGTACATGTCATATTTTTTTTAAATTGTAAAGATGTTTAACCGTGAGTGCGCTTTCGTTTGCTGGCGTGCTCGTAGCGCAGCTACAGTTAGCAGTCAGTGGGAAAGCATATAAGAACTACATATGCAAAATAAGCCAGGAAGCAATAGCGAAGCGGTAGAGATGCCAGCTGCAGAGCAGGCATTCATGGTTCGAGCCCCACAACACAAATTTTTTTTCTCAAAATAAGCAGGAAACAAGTCCCTGACACATATATGTACACATAAAACCAGAATATATGTAAAATGCAATGTAATAGCCTATTTATATTGAATAAATGTGAGCTAAGAAATGAATATAAACTGCCAGATATGCCCATAGCTGAGCTACAGTTCAACAGAGTGAGGTTATGTGCCCGTAGATAAGCATAGGTTTAACTGGTGCAAAATGAGTGCCTGTAGCCGAGCAGTGGTTTACCACGCTAAATATATGTGCCCCTAATTGCGCTAAGCGGCATATGCGTGCCAATAGCCAAATCAGTGTTAAACCGGCGTACCCCGTTTGCGCGGAGCTGCGCAGCGCAAACGAGCTAACCGACGGGCAGCGGTGAGCAAGCCGTATCAAAATGCCTTTACACAGACACACCCCTCAACATGTCTAGACAGTCCTGAAAAATAAAAAGCAGTGGCCAGGTTCGAACCCAGGATACTATACACCATAGTCAAGGTACAGAACCACTAAGCCATGACAGCAGTACCTAGAAATGCAATATTAGCTCATATATAGGAATGAATACAAACTACAGCATGACAATGCAGGTTTACTGAAGTTGATACAATTCCAAACTGGCCAATCACAGATATGTGCGGAAAAACGGACTATATAAGCCCCATAGGCGGAATACACAGCATAAGCGATTGTAGAACAGACCTGCAGTTAGAATGTCAGGTGTAGGTGAGGGTAGTCACTTCCGTGCGCAGAGGTGGGGTGTTGAGGAGTCCAGGTACATGGCCTGGCTCCTAGTCCACAACCATGAGGCCCAACTCATGCAGGGCCAGGTCCTTTGGGGAGCGTACAAGGCTGAGGCGTGGGACCAGTTGGCTCATGAACTCACCAGTGCCACAGGAATTCCTAGGACAGGTGAGCAGGTCCGTCACCACCATGCGGACCTGAAGAGGCGTAAGCAGGACCAACTGAACCGTTGGATCCAGGAGGCCCGGCAATCACCCAACGCCCCACCACTGAGTAAGTATAAATTAATTATGTTTGTAGAAAGTTAAACTACCTGAAATCATGGAGATGTGTATTCCAATATTACTTCATTTATATTACAGCTGCAGGTGTCCGTTCTGCGAACCGCAGAGCCTATGCTGATAGGCTGGTGCGGTTGCGCCACCAGGCAGGTCAGTAATCCACTACTAGTAACTGTAAAGATATATAAATGTATGACAGTTAGCATAAGAGTGCAGTGTAGCCAGGAAGGAATTAAATCTGCAACTCACAGAGTGTGAAAGTGTATGCAAGTATTGCCTGATTACAACAGTTCCCAGCCTGTAAGTTGAAACTAATCATGAGACTGTCCAACACATATTTTTAAATAAAACTGCCCTGCCTGTAAGAAAATAGTACACAACCTGCAGCAGCAGGTAAAGTATAGCTGCAGAAGAGGATGAATTCACATGTGTGAAATATATTCCTGTGGAAATACTGAAACATGACAGAAGTGAGAGTGCTGGAAAGAACTGTAATAATTTCTGTTAAAACATGTCAATAAAGCCTAGAAGTACCAGTCTGAATAGTAACATGAAAGCAAGTGAGAGAGTGTGAGAAAGTGTCAGGAATACAGCACTACAGTAGTAATAACCCTGAATAAACTATACTGCAGTCAGGACATAATTAAATGCATGTGAGACCCAGAACCAAACAGAAACATCTGTTCAAAGTGTTGCTGCATGTGGAATGTGTACACCAAAATCTGGATATGCTGCTCCCAGTCTGAAATATGCAGATATGATGACTGTCTGATATACCAAACATCCACACCTGTCTACAGTTATAGAAAGCACAGTTAACAGGAGATGTATCTGCA
Source organism: Protopterus annectens (assembly GCF_019279795.1). NCBI lineage: Eukaryota > Metazoa > Chordata > Ceratodontiformes > Protopteridae > Protopterus > Protopterus annectens. Next base: position 940,546,961 of record NC_056730.1, on the reverse strand, counting down.
CAAACTTCGATATGAATCGTGTATGAACAGCAATAAAATGTAGAGTTATGTTGCAGTAACAGTCCCATCTGCAAGGTTAAGTAGTTAACATATAGGACACTGTAGTCAGAACAGTAGTGTGTATATAACTGTAGCTATTAGAAATGTACAGCATATGTGGTTGTATTGAAGGTGTTAATAATATGTCTGATTTACCCCACCCTCTAACCATCTATAATCCATTCCACGGGAAAATGGTATGTGCAATCACAATTACCACCCCTGGACATCTGTCCTGTTGGGTCATATATATTTGCATGTCTGTTGATGCATCCGCCCGTTCATACATCCACACCTGATGGCCTGTTGCCATCAATCAACCCTGCATGTTGTTGGACTGTGTATTACTGTTCAAATTATGCATGTGCTATGCACGCTGTTCAATGGTGTGAATAACTGGGTGTGTGGTTAATGGGAATACTAATGCATGCTGTTACAACTAACTGTGAATGGTATTTATATGTCACTAACCCAAACTGTCATGACATAATGCAAAACATAGAACGACAGGGAAGGCGGGTTCCGGCGGACCCACCTCTCCCACCTCAGCTGGCGAGTGCACCTGGCACTAGTGCCCAGTCCGGACCCTCCTCCAGCGGCCCTGTGCCACCTGCGGATGGAAGCGCTGCAGGGGACGGGGCTCGCCCCCCCCTCTGCAAGTGTGGCTGGAGGAGATCCACCACTCACCCTCCGTAGCGTCCGGACTGTGGTGCGTAGGGAGATTCGGGACTCTGTCCTTGAGCCCCTACGCCAGCTCGAGGCACGGGTGGTGCAACTAACGGGCTTGCCCGTTGCCCCGCCTACACAGCCCCCAACACAGCCCCGTCCTGGGCAGTGAAGGAACAGTGGCAACTGCCTATGGGTGGGGATATCAGTTCCACTGTTGCCATCTGTGGGCTCATGGGCTCTGGACATCCCAACCTCCGTCCCGTCAATTGTGTAACCCCCACACGTGTCATACACGCCCCTGTATGCGTCTTGTTTGTCTTGTCTGTTAACCTACCCAACCTACCTCCCCAGCTGTACCGACTACCTTCACCTGACATACCACTCTCATCTGAAAAAAAAAAAAAAAAAAGGGCACTCTGTACCCACAAAAAATTACGCCCCATACATAGCTGCCCATTCCGCACACATGTCTACTGGACATGGAACCCATCAATTCCAATTGGCTGTACAACAGGTATTATTGTTGTCCTGACACCTCTCTCAGGGGTGGAAGGTTTCAAATGTCACACCAAATTACATACATATGCACAGCTGTTGCTGATGAAGAAATGGGCAGCTATGGGCCTTACCTACATCCCTCCTGCACATCCCAAGCTTGTTTCCCTACTGTCTTACCCTCTTTGTGACCCCTTTTTCACCACTTTCCTGTCTCCCCGTTTTCTTTTCTTTCAAAGAAAATAGCGCGGGTGTGCGCAAGAGTAAGCACGTTTAAGCGGTTGTAAGCGGGTGTGCGCTTGTGTGCGTGGAGCTAACCGCCAGTGCGCATGCGTGAGCTCCACGCAAACCAGCGCTAACCCGGTTACAACTGCTTAAAAGTGCCTTAGTCACTTTGATTGACAGGTCCCGTACTCAGTTCAAAAGAAAAATAAAATCCCACTGTGAGTCCCGAACCCAGGACCTTGGCAACTATAGTCTGCATGACTTACCACTAAGCCATGACTCTTATATAGAAATACTGTGCTAAAGTAAATATATCATTTAACAGTAGGAATGAATGTAAAGGGAATATTGATGTGTAGTACACAAAGCATGACATTTAGAATCACAAACAAAACTGGTGGATTTCCATAATAGTAGTGTGTGAACAGAAACAGCCATGCTAGTTGGAAGCTAGTAGGTAATAATGTCACCATAGCACCTTGCAAGACACACACATACTCACAGCAGGATAAGCACTGCCCATACCCCACAACCTCTTACAGGAACACATCCGGACCAAGTAATAAAATATGTGGAGCAAAGGCCCAAAACCAGGGACACATTACAAATAAAGTTACAACAAATGCAGACAGTTCAGAAAGTAACAGGGTCTACACCTTGTGGGATGTTTGGAAGGGTATGCAGTCTGGAACTTGAATGTTTGTCACCATATTCTGACTTGAGCCCAGACTGACTTGCCAGATAAAGGTGTGCATGAGATAATGACCAAATTATGAGGCAGAAATGTGGACAGCCTGCAAATATCTGTACACATGACGGGTCCAACACCACCATATTTGAATAGTTAAGAACCTAGACATAGCAACAGTGAATGTCTTACAGGGATGCCCCACAGACCCCATGTGAAATGTACAAACAGTAGGCAGAAAGGTGTAACACATGCAATGGTAACTATGGAGTCCGGAAAGTATTCACCACTGCATGGCAGAAAAAGTGTAGTAATACCTATGCTCATGCTAACCCACAGTCACAACTGCAGCATACCAGACATATTAATGGGTGCACCCCACTGATATGTACCATTCCATGAGGCACATAACTGGTGAACCTGAAAGCCTCTGGGGCCTGCTCAGCAGCATACCCACATATGCTAATAGATGTCAAGGCCCACACCATGGCCAGACCACACTGCATGCTGTAACACCCTAGCAGATATAGCAAGCATTCCAGGGTGTGAATGTACATGGGAAATAGGAAAGCTACAGCAGCACACTACAGTCAAGACACCTAGCAGGCACACCAGTACTGACAGTAAAGGACAACTATTGAAGACGTAGCAACAGAGTGCAAGCAAAGGTGAAAGGAAAGCACACACACACACACATGCACACATCAACAATAGTAGTAGTTGTTAGTGTACATACACAGTCAGTACAGGAAACTGGAGAAATGAATGGAGGAATGTTAACCCACAACCCACCGAGTAAAATTAGAGAGACCAACCTTTACACTCACAGAATGTTGTCCACAGCATAACAGCATGGTCCCTGCCATTAACATCTGAAAGGGCTACGCCTATTTCACACACCCTTTTATAGCACAGTTCTGAAATCACAGTGAGAACTGCAATCAGTACACAACAGGCTGCATGCAATTAGCAAATGCTGGCTAACAATTGGTGCAGAGGCCATCACATGGGCATATGCAGATACCTACAAAAGTATGCTGTATTCCATGTCCACGCATGCAATAATTACATTGCACCCGGAGAGAAAGAGAGACAGAGAGACAGAGAGAGAGAGAGAGAGAGAGAGAGAGAGAGGGAGAACCACACCCAGAACTAGACTGCAACTAAGCAGACAGACAGGAATCCCCAGCAACAGCTACCTGGAAGCTGCAACTGTGAAGTGGAGAAGCAGGACAGAGAGCCAGACAGTAGCAGGCGCGAGCTGTGACAAACACAGGTACTGTAAAGTAATACTATCAAGGTGTACATACTGTGAACCCTCCATATGTGTTATTGGGCTGTATCCATATGTATATGAAGATGTGTAATGGGCAGGAGATATACAGCACCTATCAGTGAAGGCTGTACATACAGTTGGATGTGTGAGCATCTATGTGCACATATATATGTCGTTTGATCGTAGGTTGTACTGCCATGTACTAATTAGATTACACAGCTATGTATGTTTAGCAGTATGTTAGTGTGTGTATACAGTAAGGTAGACATATATGCTGACATACCTGTCCAACATATGGCTATGTAGTTATGTCAACATATGTATGTGTATATATCTTATATGTATATATATATACATATGATATGCATATATGTATACATACATAGAGAGAGAGAGATGTAGGACTACATAGACAGATGCTGATAGAATATTGTAGCGACATATCTATGTAATGCACACATGCAGAGATAGATATATGTACATACATATACATAGACAGACTGATCTGACCACCTACAGGTATGATTGTATATGATGACCTGCAACACAGCCTGCCCCCCCCCTGTCGCCCACACCCCCTCTGCGCCCCCCCCCACATCTACAGCAGAATATGTACATCAATATATATATATGTGCAAATGTATACAGACATATGTACATATATATATAAATAGACATATAGACATATCTTAATACATATATATATGTATAGAGAGAGTGAGAGAGATGTATACAGAGCTGGAGTGAGGCACATGTGTACAGATGTATTGCAACAGGTGCCTGGTGACAAAGGCACGGAGTGAACACCAGTGTCACATCCGGAGTATCATACCACAGTCCAGATCACCTTCACAGGTAACCACCATATAAATGAGTGTCCGCCCACCACTGCATGTGTCAGGGGTGGTCAGGGTCAGACATGTGTACAATAGTGGCCCCAATGATAGTCACAGTGGCACACTATCCCTGGAATAGCTGCACATGGTATGTGTCCGCACACATGGTCAGTCAGGCATGGACATGTAGGTCGGTGTATCCCCCACAGCACGTAATGGATGCCATGGTATGGACCTCACACAACAGCAACAGATATGGAGAAGGACACAGTGACATGTACAACACGGTGACAATGCACCCAAACACAGTACCATTGCACAGTGACTGTCAACACCACAGAGTACACATATGCTGCCCACGTACAGGTTACCACCCCCAGATGCACATATGGAGGTCACACCCATGACAGATGTCCAACAGGCATTGTACCACCGCCCACCATCCACAACCTACCTGTCTGCTGTGTGTCGTCTGTGCCACTGCAATAGTGTGCACATGTGTAGGTATGGGTTCAAACTCACAGACAGGACACACCCTGCAACAAACCACACAGTGTTAAGATGTGAGACTCCCCATGTGTACATGTCACACATACCCCTGCTGCATGTTACTCAGATAGGTAATATGCCATATGTGTCACCCTGTGTAACTGTGTGACGGCAGCAGGTACCATCACACCACATGTGTCACAATGGTCAGGTTAGCAGAACAGTACGCTGCTGTAGACACGGGGCATTAGCATATTGTATAGTATTGTATTACAATGTCATGTATTGTGTTGTATTGTATTGGTATGGTGAGGTGCCTCCTGCATGGAGTGGAACCACTGGTGCTGTGCGCCAGTGTACAGGTACATACCCTGTAGTCAAGGTAGTGTAACATAGCACCTCTATATGTGTGTTTAGCGCCTGTCAGAGGTTATGTAGCATGCAACTGGGGATACCAGCAGGTCCCGTCCATGTCGTGTATTCTGCTGACCTGCGGGTGTCTCTCACCTGGACATCTGTGATGACCTTGAGGTTAGGGTCAGCAGGGATAACCATGCCTTAATACAGGGGGAGGGCGGGGTGACACCTGCACTGACCCTGTCCGCCACAATGTCGTCTAGCTGTGGTGTCGGTGAAATATGTGTAGTGTACTACCCATGGGCATAGAGGATGGCTCCTGACCAGGTCGCTAACATAGGTCAGGTAGGCCTCCTGGTCATCTGCAGTATCACGCTTGACGTCCCACTCAACATTGCCCATGTAGTCAGTGTGATGGGAAATAGATCCTTACCAGTGCTGCTCAGACATACCCTCCCTTCAGAGACTGATGCTCTGTCTTGCAGTAGCTTACATCAACTGTAATACAATCAGTATATGGCTGGGGTTCACCGGACAGGATGCTGTCCCTTTGTGGACAGTGTCCTGGCCATATATGGGAATGCATGAGCCATGCGGTCTTGGAGATGTCTGTAGAAAGCAATTGTGTAGGGGTCAGCATTGTGGGTTGTCTCTGCCACTGGCCCAGTGGGCTGTAAGGATACCATATCACTGTTACAAAGTGTAACGTCTGTATCTGTAATGTTGTGCACTGTAGCCATCTGTGCTGGTGGTGGAGGTGGGATATGTATATCCAGGGCAAGCAGGGTGTGATCAGCCCACAGTAGTCGCCGATGTACGCCATACAGTACCTAGACACAAACCCCCAGAGTGAGGAGGTGCACCTCACCTGAATTGGTGTTCTGACTGCTGGTGTTCAGTAGTATGTCGTACGTAGCCTGGCAGGTACTGTACAACAGTTGCTGGCCGAGCACTGATACCTGGCCATCTACATGTGTATCCACCAATAGACAGACAGATGCTACATATGTGGGATATGTGGTATCATGACAGTCAAGTAGCATGTGTAGTATGTGTGCCAAGGTCTGCCAACATAGATTGCTGATACCATGTTATCTTTTTTCCCAGGTACATGGCCCACCCAAGACATCCAACCTACTCCGTGGCTGAGGATGAGGAGATACACCAGAGCCTGGTGCGGGACTATGCAACACTCTTTTCCCGCACCAGCCAGAATCAGCAGGTGAGGGCTGCACTGTGGCAGGACCTTGTCTGTCGGGTAAATGATATAGGCATGCATAATAGGACATATGAGCAGGTACGACATCACTGCAGTGATTTGATTAGACATGTCCGTCAGCGTGCTTCAGATATCCACAGGCAACAGGTCGCCACAGGTGGTGGGGTGGCTACACATCCCCCACTCACCAGACTGGAGGGACTGCTCCTGAGTGTAGTGGCTCCAGTCCACCTGCAACAACAACAGCAGCAGACATGCGTCATGATGGAGGCTGGAGCCGCAGCAGCAGGACAGTGAACGTGCAGGTAATATGTCATATGTGTAGTTGACTGTTGTGTACACTGGTAGTTAATGCATGTGTGTGGTGTGTCCTTTGTTCGTAGCTGCCACCATAGTATATAATGTGCAAGCGTGATATCCGCAATATTAGCTGCAGACCTTTGAAAGGCGACTGTCGTACTCCTGACCTGTATCATACTCAGTAACATTGGCACAGTTGTGCCCACTAACATTAGTTTCCTCATGTCTGCAGGACCCTCCGGTATCACTGCATTGCAGCCTATCCATGCTGGTGAGTGTCTATTTACATTACCTGTAAAGTTGTTGATAGTAATAGTACCTTTTGGCACACTTAGTGGTGCCCCTTGTATGCATGTAGGTGTGTCTGTGTCTGTGTGTCAATATCACGCATACTGAGTACTGTTCAATTGTGTGAAACTGTGTGCATGTGTGCATGTGTGCATGTGTGCACCTGTGCACCTGTGCATGTGTGCATGTGTGCATGTGTGCATGTGTGCACCTGTGCACCTGTGCATGTGTGCATGTGTGCATGTGTGCATGTGTGCACCTGTGCATGTGTGCATGTGTGCATGTGTGCATGTGTGCACCTGTGCACCTGTGCATGTGTGCATGTGTGCATGTGTGCACCTGTGCATGTGTGCATGTGTGCATGTGTGCACCTGTGCACCTGTGCATGTGTGCATGTGTGCATGTGTGCATGTGTGCACCTGTGCATGTGTGCACCTGTGCACCTGTGCATGTGTGCATGTGTGCATGTGTGCATGTGTGCACCTGTGCATGTGTGCATGTGTGCATGTGTGCACCTGTGCATGTGTGCATGTGTGCATGTGTGCATGTGTGCACCTGTGCATGTGTGCACCTGTGCATGTGTGCATCGCTGGTAGTGTGTAGACATTGTAAACTGTGTTTCCTGTTTCCTTCCCACAGGTTCTGTTGCTGCTCTGGTGTTATCTAGCAGGGAACCTGAGTCAGGTGCCGTGGGTACTGCTACTGATGACATTGGTGTAATGGCACAGGACGGTATGCCAGGGTCCGCCATTGGTCAGCCAATTGACAGTACACAGCTGTCGACCCCATCCATGCGCACAGTTATCCTGCCAATACACCCCTTGTCACCACTGTCCCTAGGTGATGGACAGCATACAGTGGGCATTGACCAGGGTAATGTGGTATCTGCGGCACATGCTTCCCCACACAGCAGCCATGGGCATGGCCCAGAGATGGTACCACACAGACAGATGTCCAGGGGTTCTCGTGGGAGCATCCATGGGCATACTGCCCCTGGCAGGCGTGCCCACAGAGGGCTTACAACCCCAGCTATGTTTCGACTGTCATGCAGGCACAGTCACGTATGGAACGGTACACCAGACAGGGTCTGAGGGAGCTGGCAGCATGTCGCACAGCCATGACCGACGGTATGCGTGACATTGCGGCCGCCATCCGTGATTTCACCGACGTCGTAGACAGACGTTGTGGGGACATATTACACCGGCTCCACAACTACATGTCCATGAGCCAGGGTGATGGTGGGCGGTTGCGTCGTCGACGTGGCCGTATGCCAGTAACAGCAGCAGCTGGCAGTCGGCGTGGATGACAACAGGGCTGCGGCCGCCCCCGTAGTGCCAGCAGCAGCCCCAGCAATGCTGGGTCTGTGCTGTCATCAGACCGCCCCAGGAGACCACGTGCACGTGGCTCTGGCCAGGCCCAACAGGGCTCTGTGTCCAGTCAACGAACACCTGCTTCTGATGACAGTACCCAGTCTGGGTTGGTACCGGATACGGTCCGTAGAACCCCTGCAAGGCACAGGTACCGTGTCCGTGGCCAGAGACACTGATCTGTATGACCTGGCAGGTACAGTCTGTGGCTGTCCACAAACACCAGTATATGGCAGCCATGAGGTGGAACTGTGTGCATCCATACACACATGCAAAATAACAACACCTAGGGCTACCGTACACGCACACACTGCATCAACACTGCCCCACCTTCTACTGCTGTCCCTCACCAACACACATACACATACATGTCAATTGGTGGTATGGGTGGCTGACCCAGGCATACCAAGTTCACACCCTGTGCATATGATGAAACTGTGCCACCTCCTGCATTCTGTAACAACTGTGCAGGTACAGGTTAACATGTTGCTGATGCACAGGGTGACCACATAGATGTGTAGTAATAGTATCATGTTGTTAACAGTACTGTGTGCTGAATTAATTGTGGGTATATCACAGCATGCCTGATGCAGTATTTGTGTGATTGTCATGTCCTGTTGTCTACACCCATGGTAAGTACCATAGTGTATCATCTGCACATGTTGGCATACTGGTGGTAATGATGTCAACAGCAGGCTACATACATAGGTAGCACAGTGGATGGGTAATGAATGTAGTAATACACAATGATGGACATGTAAATTGCAAGTGGCATGTTGCCCACACTAGACTCTGCAATGCAGATGTGTGAGGATGTTGATATGTGTGCAGAACTGCACAACTGGTACAGGACACACAGGAGCACACTAGCACTGCATGCACACATCTCATACCATGCTAGACAGCACCAACACACATAACGAACTGTCACAGGAGGGAGAGTCCCCATATATGTCAGGGATACTGTGGTGGCAGGCCAGGGAGCATACATCCTACTAAGTATGGCACCACTGAGAGAAGGCTCGGTGTCTGTTATTTGACATGTGTATTACTGCAGGTATGGGCACATGGGTTTCTATCCAGTTATTGTACATCCTGACAGTACATGCATGTTCCATACACTTGTGTGCACTGAGACTGGACCCTAGCCATCTGACCAGTGTATTTCCATGTACATGTGCATAGCGCCTGCATATTTGCAGTGTTACCTTATGGAACTGGTACAGCTTGTTTGTTGTACAATGGACTACATGCAGCCCTGTTCACTGTACCTTTGTTTGCATGCATGTTTGCTTGCAATCACCCTGGAATACCGATCACACCTGCAATGCATAGTTATAGAGCTTCTGTGGACTCCTAGTGCCATCTGCATAGCCTACTATATGTATGGCCATGTCCCACTTGACAGGTTGCCACTGTTTGACCTGTTCACATGTACATTGCCTGTGACACAGTGCATATGACCTGCCTGGCATGTGTCCACGTGAGCAGTCATATATGCTACTGCTAAGTAGTCACAGGCACTACACCTTCACACATCCATCTCCTGTTGAACTACCTGCTTTGCTAGGGACAGCCTGCACCTGTCACCCCTGGCCTATCAGATATTGGCAAAGCCTCTTGCTACCCCCATAGTGCCTATGTTAGGCAGGGCTCACATGACAAACCCACCTTCATAGGTATCACAAGGGATAAGACACTAAGAGCAATGCTACCCAACGCCAGATGTCTAAACCTCCAGATGCATGCACCCAAAACACTCCTTGGCATGGGAAACATCGATATCTGTGCAGTAACAGATGCCTGGTTCAGGGCTACTGAGAGCACACCAGCACTACCGGGTGTAACCCGGTTGATTTCTTTGCTACAGTCACCAAGGCCATTGCCGAGGGAAGGTGGTTCACACAGCCTACCTGGACCTTGCAAACGCCTTCGCAACAATACCCCACTTGGGCATTCTAGGGAAGCTCACCAGCTTAAATATAAGCCCCTATGTCACTAGATGGATTGCACAGTGGCTCAAGAACAGAACCCACATGGTTAGCATTGCTGGAGCCATGCCAGACCCCATAACAGTTACAGGTTGTGTCCCAGAAGGCTCAGTCCTGGGACCCTCTTGTTTGGTACATATTTATTGGAGGTACAGGCCAACATGGATGAACTGTGGCTGTCCAAATATGCAGATGACTGCAAACTGGACACCATAATCGACTCCCCAGCTGACACAAGCATCTTCCAAAGGGGCATCATAGCAACAGACAACTTGTGCCAGAGCCATGGCCGTCTGCTGAACAGTGTGTAGAAGGGGAATGTGCATCCTGTAGTCTGTTCACCTAGTTGCCAAAAGGGACATTGTCCTCACACACAATAACCCCCCTCAGCCAAAAACACACACTTGCCAATTGCAGGATTCAAACCCCTATCTGACTGTTATGAGACGTGAGACAGGCGCATTAGCAGAGCACGCTATTTGCATTACTGGGGGTTTTCTCTTCCCCTGCTATACTTATAGAGTGCTGACATCATCAGTGTTTAGAAAAGGGAATGGGCATCCTGTAGTGTCTTATCCTATTTGCCAAAAGGGACACTTCCCTCACACACTAACCTCTCTCAGACAAACACACACACTTGCCATTCACAGGATTCAAACCCCTACCTACCTATGTTATGACACTTGAGACGGACGCATTAGCAGAGCGCACTATTCGCATTACTGGGAAGTTTCCTTTCTCCTGCTGTACTTATAGGGTGCTGACATCATCGGTGTTTAGAAAAGGGGATGGGCATCCTGTAGTCTGTTCACCTAGTTTCCAAAAGGGACATTTCCCTCACACACTAACCCCCCTCAGACAAACACACACACTTGCCATTCACAGGAATCAAACCGCTACCTAGCTATGTTATGACACTTGAGACGGACGCATTAGCAGAGCGCGCTATTCGGATTACTGGGAGGTTTTCTTTCTCCTGCTCTACTTATAGGGTGCTGACATCATCGGTGTTTAGAAAAGGGGATGGGCATCCTGTAGTCTGTTCACCTAGTTTCCAAAAGGGACATTTCCCTCACTCACTAACCCTTCTTAGACAAACACACACACTTGCCATTCACAGGAATCAAACCCCTACCTAGCTATGTTATGACACTTGAGACAGACACATTAGCAGAGCGCGCTATTCGCATTACTTGGAGGTTTCCTTTCTCCTGCTGTACTTATAGGGTGCTGACATCATCTGTGTTTGGAAAGGGGAATGTGCATCCTGTGGGGAGGCAAACACCAAGCACACTATGGCTAAGCTGTCATTCCCTAGGGCAAACAGCCTAGTGTTGACCTCTACACCATTATGTTTAATTGTCAAATGCACATTATTTGTTGCTGATAGACTGTTTGCATATCTTCATTGCCATAGCATTCCCTGTTGGTATGAACAACCTCTGCATCTGTGGAAACTGTTTGCATATGGGAGGGATCCACTATATCACGTATGTCTCTGTAGTCATTTAACTGTGTGCACTGGGCAGACTGCTGTAATGTGGTTGGTTCCTGGCATAACACATAACAATACCAGATATGTGTGTCCCACTGCTAAACCAAGATTTGGACTAAGTGTGTGAGCATGCCCAGTTCAGCCTTCCCATGGCATGTTGTCAAAGTGTGTGAGCATGCCCAGTGTGATTATTCCATATGTTGGACTCTGCAGACCACCACATTTGTGGATGTGTGTGATCTTCACAAACTAAGTGTGTGAGCATGCCCAGTTCAGCCTTCCCATGGCATGTTGTCAAAGTGTGTGAGCATGCCCAGTGTGAGCATTCCATATGTTGGACTCTGCAGCCCACCACATTTGTGGATGTGTGTGAACTTCACAAACTATCACCCGTTCATGGTTGTGGGTTGTGTGTCATGTTGTGTAGTTACTGTACAACTGCTTTGTGTGTGAACACAACAGGATTATACTGTGCCTGCAGTGTTTGCATGGGATACTTTGCATACAGTTGTCAACATCCTTTCACACTGACCTAACACTGTAGTACTGTATAGTGTACTGGCAGTACTTTGACTGTGGTGGACAGTAACCTGGGCTTTACTGCTATCACTGCTTTACATTTCGATAGTGGGCACAACAGCCTGGTTGGGGCCAGTTGTGTACATCTGACCATGTTGCATTCTGTTCAGATATGAACTACTTACACCAGGCTTGTCCAACATTGTTAGTGTATTCCACAACATAGGTGTACAATTGCAAACACTAGCGATGTGCCCTAGTCCATGTCTAATGCAAGTTGGAGAGTGTGTTTGTCCTTCAACACACATTGTAAGGGAGTTTGCCATGACATATGTCATGGTTAGTATACTGTGCCTCTGTCTACCTGTGACATGACAGTGATACCCAGGATAAACCTACCATCTCCCGTCCACCCATCAGGATTCTTATTGAGGAAGATTGATAAGTGACTCTATGGGTAGCCTGTGCTGAGGGTTCACTCATGGGTGGGAGTGGCTTCTGTGTTATGGATCACACAGTACAGCTTGTCCTATGTAAGTCAGTGCTGGGGTTCAGGTCTGTCATGTGCATAGCTCACTGCCATTCAGATTGTACTATGTGCAGCATTTTTATTGATGCCAGCAACACAGGCAACACATGGCATCTGTGTAGGCTGATTGATACTCCTGATGAGGTACTGTTGGGGACTTTACAGTTGATGGAGGTGTCTGCTGAGGTACATCCCACAGGGGCTATTGTAGTCGATTGTACCACTGATGCAGGAGGACTGCAGAGCCACAATGACCTCCCTTATGTAGATCTGACAGCCTTCATGATTAGGTGGGTATATGGTATGTTTCTGTAAACACTACAGCACATGTTTGTCCAATGCAGGATATCTATCACCCTGTGTCCCCAGGTCTCTCATTACATGTTAACTACATAATGGGTTAACACCTATGCGGTGATTGGTGGGCACTTACTGTATATCCACGGGGGTTGACTATACACGTTTCTGCACTTAGCTTGCTGACATAGCTATGGCACCAGTTGTCTGTTTCTATGTGGCCCTTTTGTGGGATGCATGTGTCAGCTGGTGGATCATATGTGGTGAGCGGTTTGTAGTCCTCTGCAAACATGTTAGGACACAGTCCTTCCATGTTTGCCTGTACCTATGGGACATATATACCAGACGAGGGAGATACCAGGTCCAAGCCTTGTGGGATGCCAGTTATATCTGGTTTGTAGTCTGACATGGCTGAAGCATGTCTGACCATGTCTGTTCTGTCCTTGGTCTGGTTTGCAACCCTCTACTGACATGTGGGTTTATATTTACGCTGGTGAGCCTATCTATACTGAACATGTAGGGTATTGTATAGAAGCCTTTGCAAGGTCCAGATACACTGTGTGGAGCACATTGCCCTCATCAATGACCTTAATGACTGTTTCAATTGAGTCCAACATGGTTAGGGGCAGGATCTGCACTTGAGAAGGCCACACTGGGTTGGGTCCGGTGTCAGTAGGTCCCCAACATCCATATGTCTGTGGTACATGCTGCTCCTTTCCATAGCTGTGCAATCTGGGCTTCTCAGGATTCTGGGGTAGTACTGTTCAGTATCCATTCAGGCAACACCTTTGTTGAGAAGGACCACTGTTGTTGTACACTGCTCTTTGGGTACATATTCTGTGGTACGGCTGACATTGAGCAGTAGTGTGGTTTGGCATTCCATTCATCTTAGACTCCATGTTGCACTAAGCCCAGGTCACCATCTCATACCATTGCTGCTGTGTGTTTTGCTTTGGAGATGTTGTCTGTTACCTCAGCATCTGCTATGTCAGGGGGCCAGCAGTCTGCTGGGATAGATATTCTGCATTCGTGGGGGTGGGGGGGTTTGCACTGCACCTGTCGGGATGTATGTTGGCAATATGTGTGTGTGTGTTTGTGGTATTTGTGTGATTCAGGGCATATCTGTGAATTCACAACATGGCTCCTACCATCAGTTGTGTAAGCCTTGGGATTATCCTTCGTGTCCTGTACAATTTGTATCTACATAGGTTCATAGGTTCATACTAGGCTATCCACCCTGGGCATTTGTTAGGCTAGCCAGAGTGTGTGTGGCTTTTGAGACCCCTTGCTATGTGGATATTATGGCCATGTATTATTTGCTTAGCTGTGCCTCTGTCTGGACATGACACAGTGAAGACCCCCACTGTAACTCTACAATCATCCATCCACTTGGCAAGATTCCTGTTGAACAGTGTCAGTGAGGGGCTCTGCCTAACATGGGTTGGGATTCTGGTCCAGGGTGTGTGGAGCCTCTGGATTATGTATGTGTCCCACCTTCACATCCTATTTCATTATTTGTTGAGGTTGACATCTCCCACTCTCGCAGCTCCAATGGATATGTGTTGTCTGGGGTGGAGCATGTCCATTACTCCTGTGTTGGGCATGGCCTCCTACAACAGGCATGCAATGCCTCTGTGTGGGCAGTCTGTGACTGGAGTCAGCTGGGGTGTCTACAGCCAGGCAGCATATGACATATATGTGTGACACTTTATCCTCTTGGTGAGGTACCTTTGCGGTCTTTCTAACTGCTGCAGGTGTCAGGTAAGGTAGATCCCATATGAGGCATTGTACTGGATTATGGGTGTGATTGGGATAAAGTATAGGGGCACAGTGACCTCTGTTGCCATAGATGTGACTCCTTTCCTGATACAGTGTCACATGTAGACAGTCTTCCTAGCCACATTGGCAATGTGGGTGTCACATAACAGGTTACTGTTCACTTGTGTCCCTTGGTCCCTGGTTACTCCTTCCATACATAATGGTTTACCACCTATGTGGTATTTCGTGGTACCTTGTTTGGTATTTGGTGGGACATTCATACTGTCCAGTGTCTTCAGGACGGTTGGGGGGGGGTTATTGTGTGTGAGAGTGCGGTCTGTAGCATGCTACAGACTGCACAGCAGTCTTGCCTACAGTTAGTTGCACGTGGGTGAACTCCACTGCCTTGTGCATTGTCAGTTACCTGGACGTATGGGTGTCTGTACTGCCTATGGTTACTCACCTCCTTTTATGTAGTGTTCCAGGTTTTGGGGCCATGACACATGGTACATGGTATAACCTGGTAGTGCTGGTGTGCTGTCAGGAGCCTTGCAGCAGGTTTCTGTCACTGCACAGACATCGATGTTCTCTATTCTGGGGATGGCCTTGGGAGCATGCATATTGGGGTGTACACATCTGGCATTGGTCAGCATTTCCCTTATGTTTCTTCCCACTTATGTTTTCTCGGGTGGTGGGTCAGTCTTTTCAGCCTTGCCTACAAAGGCTGTGTGGAGGTGGCCAAGGCCTTATCCACTATTCAGACGCCCAGGGGTAACAGGTGCAGGCCATCCCAAGGGCAGCTGCATGGCTTGTCAAGCATGACATCCCAAGCAGACAGACATTGGATCCCCTTGGAATGACACCAGTAAGTGTGCTACTTGCTATGACTGATCATTCCATGTTTCTACTGTGGCATTATTCTTGGTAAGGGTAGGTTGCTGCAAACGGTGAGTGTCATACCAGCCTGGACTACATAATCGGATAGCTCATCTGTGTCTCTTTACATGTAGTCTAGGGCAGTACATCTCGGGTCATTCACACCAGCATGGACTATGACTGCATCATATTTCTATTTGCTTTGGAGTGACCTACATATTTCTGTTATGTGGCATATTGTGGTGGCCTACAGGCAGCTTACTGTACCCTTTCCTTTGTTCAGTCTGCTGTGCGGGACAGCAGTGTGTCTGACTATGGAGTCACCTATTACAACTGTATCGGGCATGTTGTTTCTCCTTCTGGCCTGTGACTGTTTGGCACACCAGCTTTGTGTGCTATGTGTTGCATGTGCTATGTTTGGAGGCTGTTTCATTGGGTGTCTGCTTTAGTGGCCTCTATTGGTGTGCTGTGTGTGTGATTTCTGCCTCCGGGAATGTATTTCTGTGTTTATGTGTTTGGTTTGCAGTTGTGATAGGTCTATGTGGGTATGTGTTTGTGGTGTGTGTGGTTACCTTCTCCTACTGACTTGTTTTGGGTGTACTGAGTTGGCGGAGCTCTGCCTCCGGTTTGGATGGATGGTTGCATCTCTCACATATATTTGTATTTCTTGGGTGGAGTTGGTGGTTGTCTGTGTACTTGGGGCAGGTGTAACATTGCCTCAGGATTCACAGATTCCACTTGTTGTGCCTGGCCTTACTGGATTGCATGTGTGGACAGATTATATTGCCATACTACTGATCAGTAATTACGTCATTGTTCATGCTTGCTCTATCATGTAGTAGCTTCCTCATTCTCTTGCATGTTTTGGTTATGGCTGGTGTCCACCATGCCAGATTTAGGCACTGTGTCTTGTTTTAATTTGGGACTGCATAATCCAAGCATTCCTGGCAGTGTTCATGGAATGGCTGTCTTACAGGTTCTGAGGCGTGGCCCATATTTTGCACCTGCACGGACCTTTCATGGATTCCACATCAGTTTGGAGGTGTGCAAATAATGCTTAGCACATGTTTTCCACTGTGATTTCCCGGACAGGGACTGTGGTCAGGATTTGTATATCCAGTGTGATTACTATATGGTCTGGTGTTACCAGTGAGCAATACACTTCTCATCTTGACATCCCGTACCCATGTTGCTGATTATCACATCCAGTATGCTTGCCCTCTTGTGGGTGTGCTACGTTGTTCCTGGGCCTTTTGGTTTGTGGATTCAATGACCTTTTGTCCTACACTGTTGCAGCTGGTATAATGCTCCCAGTCTATGTGTCTGGGTATTTGCAGTCGCCCAATATAATGTGGTTTGGAGGACTTGATATATTCATGTATTCCAGCATGGGCCCGATGCAGTTCCTGGTGTTGGGCCAGTACTCTGTAGCAGGCTATACACTGGGGGGCAGTTTTAGCCACTGTTACTTGAGCATGGCTAGTCCATGCTGCTTTTTGTGGTGGTACCAACATGGGGGTGTGGTTATCCTTGACAGTTCTTGCTGGTTACCCTCCTTTTGTAGCTTGTTCCAAGTGTTGAGGATGTACAGCACAGTATGAGGTGTAACCTGGTAGTGTTAGGGTGCTGTTGTGAGCCTTGCCTCAGTATTCTGTTACAGCACAGTTATCAACATTCTCCATACTGGGTGGGCTTAGTCTGCATGCATCTTGCTGTTTGACCTTATCCCTTATCTGATTCTTATCCCTTCTGGTACCTATGGAGATAGGTTTGTGTTTTGCGCCTTCCTATTCAGGGCACACTGTGCATGACAACAGCCTTTGCCAGTATCCATACGGCCTGCACTGATAGGTGCACGCCAGTCCTGGCAGGTGGTGCATCATGTCATGCTCAGCATGTCATCCCAGACTGGCACACAGTGGGTCCCCTTTGCCTAACTGCATTACTTCAGAAATTGTTGCACTTCATCATCTCGTTGTCCTGTTGTGGCATGCTGCTTGTTGAGGGTAGGATGTTAGACGGGGTCCTCAGGTGTGCATATGGTACTTGGTGTTACATTACTTGACACATAGCATTCATGCCTCAGGTGGTGCTGCAGGGCTGCCTCTGTCGGATGCACATATTACACTTCCCTGTACATGTTTGTGAGCAGGTTGTGTCACATTAGGCATCCCTGTTACTATATGGTGAGTCGGAGAGGGGTATCATTCCCAAGGTTCCTACTGAGCCAATGTATGTGCTATGCGTTGCCTCTTTGCCAAGGCCAGGGCATACTGGGCACGCCTCCTTCTGCCTACTGGGGCAGGCTCAGGTTGTTCCTCCTCCGAGTCACGCTGTGCCTGTGGTGGCCTTGGCGATGGTGGGGCTGTTTGGCCCAGCCCTATGCTGGTCCTGCTGCAGCTGTTTTCGCATGATCATATTATGTAGCATAGCACATACCATGACAATTTGGGTACATGTAGTTGGTGTGTACTGCAAGGCTCCACCAGATGTGTCCAGACACTGGAACCGTGACTTGAGCAGCCCAAACACACGCTCTATTACATTACGTGTTTGTGCGTGTGCCTCATTATGGCGTTCCTGTTCAGGTGTGTGTGCGTTTCTGATGGGTGTCATCAGCCACGGCTCCAGTGCATATCCTGCATCCCCCACTAGGTGTCCGTGTGGGATGTCCCCATTGGCAAATGTCTGGTACAGCTGCGTCAAATGCCAGATGTGGGAATCGTGGTAGCTCCCAGGACAGCCGGCACACACATTCATTATTATGCCCTGGGCATCACACACGACCTGGCAGTTGATGGACGGGAAGCCCTTGCGGTTTATGTAGGCCCTACCCCGCTCTCCTGCTGGTGCTTTGATGCGTATGTGCGTGCAGTCTATGGCACCCAGTACCTCAGGGTATTCCGCTATTTGCTGGAAGAGACGCATGTTGCTGGCCAATACCTCACGGGCATTGGGGAAGTATACATGATCACCGACATGTGCTGACATGGCATCCAGGAACTGGTGCAGTACCCTGGAAGCTGATGCCTGTGATATCCCCATCATATCGCCAGTTGGTCTCTGGAAGGTACCTGTTGCTAGTATTCTTAGGCCAACACATACCTTGGTTTCCACTGGGATGGGTTCCCCTCTGTATGTTCTGTGTGTGAGGCGTGGCCTGCACTGCTCCACTATTTGCTGCAGGAGGTCTCTGTCCACTCTATAGCGCTCTACTATCTCCAGCTCATGTAACCCGTGGTAGGTGACCCTGGGCCTGTACACTCTTCTCCGTCTCCTCACTGCGGGTTGTCTGGCACCATCTGCATTGTCACCACCCTCAGCAAGTCGCCTATGTCTCATTATGACAGCTATGGCAGCCCCTAACATTTCTGCTCTGAGTTCAGCTTTTTCAGTTTTTACTTCTGATAACTTAACTCCTGTCTTGCAGTGTCTCTTGAGAGAAACATTCTGCACTGCTGTTTGCAGAGTTTTAAGTGCTTGGCTGGCCTAGTATTCTGCCTGTGTAATTGCCTGCATCTAATTGTTTTCACCTGCTAGCTCCAGCAGTATTCCCTGCTAACTTCCTAGTACATCTGTTGCTTCCTTTTTCCTCTCTGTTTCCTCAGGGTGGAGCCGTGTTCAAACCAGCAGAAACACGCTCACAGTGGCTTACACGCGCGCACACATACTTACACAGTTCAGAATCTGCTTATTCGGGTTTAAACGCGTGCACGCCCGCACATACAGTGTTAAACATCTCCCAACACGCTCCCACATGCTTCGTCTGCCTTACACGCGCGCACACTGCCTTACACGCGCGCACACTGCCTTACTCGCACTTCATGGCGCGCACACATGCGCATACACGTCCAGCAAGAAACTTTGGTGTAGGCAACAGTGTACACCTTCCATTTCTTGGCTTTCTCATGTTTACTTGGAGGCACACCTCCTTCCTTGATACCTCTCTGACATCTGTCATTTCACTCTACCTTCCAATGACTTCCATCCCTTTCTGCCATTCCCCCCTGTGATGTCACCTATCTCCTACTCTGTTCCTCCCCCTTCTGTAACTCTTACACTACTCAGACTGTGCTCATTTGCTATGTGACAGTGGAATTCAGTATCCTTACCCTAATTTGCATCAGATTGCCTACTAATGCTTAGTTACATCTCTTAGACTTGGCTTCCCCCCTTGGCAACCACTACACGGTGGCCATGTTGGTTTTCCTATGCTGGTCCCTCCATTGCCATTCCATGTATTGCATAAAACCTACATTTGCAGGTTTAAAACCTTCGTTTTCATGTTTTAAGCAGCGCAGCCCGTTTGCGTGGGGCTGCGCTGGGTTTACACATCGGCAATTGCCGAAAAAAAAAATTATATATTTCATATTTTTGCATGGGGTTGCATTGCCAATGGCCACATATTTGGCCATTGGCATGCTGCCTATAACATATGCACCCTTTATTTGGAGCTGACATGGCTCCATTGCCGTGTTTGCAGAAACGTACTCAGTTGTCCACTGAGTACATTTCTGCAGCTAACACGGCTCTTACACGGGCTGTTCTTGGCTTCCTGGATTGCTAATCAGCCTCATTTGCATGCTATTCGGCTGCAAGTGGGCTGATTAGCTTAGCCACGCCCACTCCGTGTAAGAGCCGTGTTAGACTGACTCTTACACGGACTTTGGGCTGTTCCTGGATCGCGAAGGCTACATGGAGTCTTACACTACTCTTAGACTCCGTGATAGCCTTCGTGAATCCGGCCCAATGTCTTTTATGTTGAATATTGGCAAAATGTGCTATTTGTTTTAAAAATATTTTCCTTAATATGCATCCAAGAACAAAATAAGTTCAACTTTTTGTTCTTGAATTTAGATTGTTTTTACCTTTCTACTGAGCAAATTTCTTGGGATGTAACTGTTTCCCACCTCTGTTGTACTGGTAGCTACACCCTTGACATGTTACATTATAGCTTACTAACTCTTGATCCAAACCATAATCCTTGGGTCTGAAGAATTAGTAGTTTTTTTCTGTATTGTGAATATTGCCAGCATCTGTAAGATTATGGCATTCAGGGTTTAGTGTGTGTGTGTGTGTGTGTGTGTGTGTGTGTGTGTGTGTGTGTGTGTGTGTGTGTGTGTGTGTCGGGAAAAGGTCTTTCATTTTAAACAGTGGATTATGGGTGTGTTGACATGTATCATGAATGCTATACTTCATTTGTATTTTTTTTTCATATGCCCTATGTGCCCCACCAGCTAGCTACTGTGCCCCTATTTTGTCCTGTCAAGAATGGGAACCTGGAGCCACCACTAGTGTTTTGTCAACTTGGTCATATTAACTCAATCTCTCCAATGGATCTCAGGAAGTTTGCACTGTAACTTCCAATGGGAGGAGCCTGAGCTTTTTGATAGAACCAAATTATGTCCACATATTTCAAACATATGTCCATATCTCTGGAACCATAAAGGTAACTAAAGAAGTGTAACTGACAAACTCTTCAGCCCAAACTGTTTTCATAGTGGTAGTATTCTTTAGGTTCTAGGTCTTAAAATACATTTTATAAGTGACAGTAAACATAATAACTATTAAGTTTGTAATAATTTATAAACAACTTACAATACCTCAGCAACCACTCAAATTACACACACACTGTTGGCAGCATTTTGTTCACCAAGCTGACAGTTTTCATATGAAGGTAAGCAGCTCTCTTTGTGTTACTTGGATATTGAGATATTTAGACAAATACAAAATGTATGACAATTTAAATAAATATTATATGAAAAATAATTAATATCTCTTTACTTGTACTAGACAGAGGTCAACTATCAATACATTTGAGTTTGCCATTGTATAGATATTAATTTGTATGTAGCATGGTTTTGGAACTATTGATATAGATATGAACAAGCAGTATTTGATGCCTAGAGGTTTCAGTAGGATGCAACTACAGAGGCACTTGGAGACATCACTCAGTTGTCATCATCATCCTCTTCCTTTGGGTGTTCCCGTTAGGTATCGCCACAGCAGATCACCTGTTTCGATTTCTTCCTGTCCTCTGCATCTTGCTCTGTCACACCAACCACCTGCATATTCTCTCTCACCACATCCATAAACCTTATCTTAGGCCTTCCTCTTTTCCTGTTACGTGGTAGCTTCATCCTTAGCATCTTTTTCCCAATATACTCAGCATCCCTCCTCAGCACATGTCCAAACCATTGTAATTGTGCCTCTTTGGCTTTGTCTCCAAACCTTCCAACCTGGGCTGACCCTCTAATATACTTATTCCTAATCCTGTCCACCCTCGTCACACTCAGTAAAAATCTTAACATCTTTAATTCTGCCACATCCAGTTCAAACTCCTGCCTTTTTGTCATTGCCACTGTCTCCAACCCATATAACATAGCTGGTCTCACTACCCTCTTGTAGACCTTCCCTTTCACTCTTACAGGTACTCGTCTGTCACAAATCACTCCTGACACTCTTCTCCACCCACTCCATCCCACCTGTACTCTCTTCTTCACCTCTCTTCCACACTCACCGTTACTGTGAACTGTTGATCCCAAGTACTTAAACTCATCCACCTTCACCACCTCTACTCCCTGCATCCTCACCATTCCTCTATCCTCCCTCTCATTCACACACATATATTCTGTCTTAGTCCTGCTGACCTTCATTACTCTTCTCTCTAGAGCATATCTCAATCTCTCCAGGGTCTCCTCCACCTGTTCCCTACTCTCACTACAGATCACAATGTCATCTGCAAACATCATAGTCCACGGGGACTCCTGTCTGATCTCATCTGTCAACCTGTCCATCACCACTGCAAATAAGAAAGGGATCAGAGCTGATCCTTGATGTAACCCCACCACCACCTTAAATGCATCTGTCACTCCCACAGCAGACCTCACCGCTGTCACACTGCCCTCGTACATATCCTGTACCACTCTTACATACTTCTCTGACACTCCTGACTTTCTCATACAATACCACAACTCCTCTCTAGGCACCCTGTCATATGCTTTCTCTAAGTCTACAAAAACACAATGCAACTCCTTCTGACATTCTCTGTACTTTTCCATCAACACTCTCAGAGCAAACATTGCATCTGTAGTGCTCTTTCCCGGCATGAAACCATACTGCTGATCACTAATCATCACGTCCCTTCTTAACCTTGCTTCCACTACTCTTTCCCACAACTTCATGCTGTGGCTGATCAATTTAATCCCTCTGTAGTTACTACAGCTCTGCACATCACCCTTATTCTTAAAAATCGGTAGCAAAACACTTTTTCTCCATTCCTGAGGCATCCTCTCACTTTCCAAGATTTCATTAAACAATCTGGTTAAAAACTCCACTGCCATTTCACCTAAACACCTCCATGCTTCCACAGGTATGTCATCTGGGCCAACAGCCTTTCCATTCTTCATTCTCTTCATAGTTATCCTTACTTCCTCCTTGCTAATCCATTGTACTTCATGATTCACTATCCCTACATCATCCAACCTTCTCTCTCTCTCATTCTCTTCATGCATCAACCCCTCAAAGTACTCTTTCCATCTCCTCAACACACTCTCCTTGCTTGTGAGTATGTTTCCCTCATTATCCTTTATCACCTTTACCTGCTGCACATCTTTTCTAGCTCGGTCCCTCTGTCTAGCCAATCGGTACAGGTCATTTTCTCCCTCCTTAGTGTCCAACCTTTCATACAACTCTTCATATGCCTTATCCTTAGCCTTCGCCACCTCTCTCTTTGCCATGCACCTCATCTCCTTATACTCCTGTCTACTTTCTTCATCTCTCTGACAATCCCACGTCTTCTTTGCCAACCTCTTTCGCTGTATACTCTCCTGTACTTCCTCATTCCACCACCATGTCTCCTTGTCATCCTTCCTCTGTCCAGATGTGATACCAAGCACCTTTCTAGCCATCTCCCTTACTAGCTCTGCTGTAGTTACCCAGCTATTTGGTAACTCTTCACTGCCACCCAGTGCCTGTCTTAACTCATCCCTGAACTCCACCTCACAATTACCCTTTTTCAATTTCCACCATTTGATCCTTGGTGCTGCCCTCACACTCCTCCTCCTCCTCTTAATCACCAACATCATCCTACAAACCACCATCCTATGCTGCCTAACTACACTTTCTCCAGTCACCACTTTACAGTCTCCAATCTCCTTCAAACTGGCCCTCCTACATAAGATATAATCCACCTGTGTGCATCTTCCTCAACTCTTGTATGTCACTCTATGCTCCTCTCTCTTGTTAAAATACGTATTCACCACAGCCATGTCCATCCTTTTCGCAAAATCCACTATCATCTGACCTTCTACATTCCTTTGTTTAACACCATACCTACCCATCACTTCCTCATCCCCTCTGTTCCCTTCACCAACATGCCCATTGAAATCTGCTCCAATCACCACTCTCTCACCCTTGGGTACAGTCATCACCACTTCATCCAATTCACTCCAAAATTTTTCTTTCTCATCCATTGCACACCCAACTTGTGGAGCATATGCACTAACAACATTCATCATTACACCATCAATTTCCAGCTTCATAAACATCACTCTATCTGACACTCTTTTCACCTCCAAAACACTATCAACATGCTGTTCCTTCAGAATAACTCCTACGCCATTTCTCCTTCCATCCACACCATGATAAAACAATTTGAACCCACCTCCAATACACCTAGCCTTACTCCCCTTCCATCTGGTCTCTTGCACACACAATATACCAACCTTCCTTCTGTCCATCATATCAGCTAGCTCTCTCCCTATACCAGTCATACTGCCAACATTCAAAGTTCCGACCCTCACTACCACAGTCCTAGCCTTTCTCCTCTCTGACATCACTCAGCTGTAATGAGTTAAAATCCATTTGCTAGTATGTTTCAAACATATTGATCCACTGCTGTAGGGGCTGTATCAATGTATCCACCCATATCTCATGCAGCCTGTGATTCTACTGTTTGGTGGGTCCTGGCAATGCTGGCTGTACGTAGTGGACACATAATTAAGAGTCATTGTCTGGTGAGTGTATCTCTCCTGCATTCATTCTGTTCAAGAGGGTAAGAATAAGTTGTAGCCAGGTATAAATTACAAGCATCAACAATTGCCTTTAGATTATCTCTGAAGATAACAGTATCACTAATTTCTAAACATATTGAATTAAGTGCACTAACTATATCAAGATTACCAACATATCAGCATGGATAAAACAGTAAATAAAACTGTTAAGTATTATCTGACCATGACTATCACACATATTTCCTTACAGTACAGACCCCTTCCACCTTTCATTTCATATCTTTGAAGTAGGGTTATGTGAACAAATGTAAAGTGAAGAACTAATGATCTCCAAATTTAGAATAAGATCT
This sequence comes from Protopterus annectens, assembly GCF_019279795.1. NCBI lineage: Eukaryota > Metazoa > Chordata > Ceratodontiformes > Protopteridae > Protopterus > Protopterus annectens. The sequence goes on along the minus strand of NC_056730.1, from coordinate 940,521,884 downwards.
GTCAGCCAGACTTGCTCTGCAAACTTATTTCCACTATACAGTGACAATTTTTAAGCTACCCATGACCACCCAGCTACATTTCCCAACAGTTTTGATTCCTATGCCTTTTACTAGCTCTATAAGAACATGCAGATGTATTAAAGACATTTGCACATAGCTTTTGTTTCAAATGCATGAAACACAACAACATTTTTAACTACCGGAACAGCACTAAGGTAATTTTATAAGCATGTCAGATTTCAATCTGCCAAACAAACCACAACTACACCAGTAATGGATATCCACTATCAAGAACAGCATCCCAGAATTTCCCGCCAATTAAGGCATGCTTTAGAGAATGACATGGTTTGGTAGAAGAAGAAACCAATGGCTCAGATGACCTAAACTGATTACCTTTTAACTCTGTTACAGAGCATTTTCTGCTAATGTTATTAGAATGGAAAGCGTGGGTCTCCCTTAAGCTCCCTTATGCCTTTAGAACTAGAGGGGAACAGGGAGTTAAGGGGCACCAGTCTCCCTTACTAATAGAAATACTGGCAAATAACTTCATAATGACCTCTATTAATGTAGCTGAGTATATGCGGTAGAGTATCTCATTGGGTCTGGTGCTCATGCAATGTAAGTCACATTCACATGTCTTGCTTTGTCTCTTTGGGGAGGGGTTTAGGACTGCACATTGTACTCTTACTTCATAGTGGTAAATAGGAGCACCAAGTTCAACAGAATTTTATATTCAGCACACAGCAGTTGTTCTAGGTTTCTTTCTTTCTTTCGGCTTTTCCCAGTTAGGGGTCACCACAGCGAAACTCCGGTCCGCTAATGATTGGCAGTAGATTTTTTTTTATGGGTGCCGAGGTGCCAGCTCAACGTCCAACCTTCAACAAAGGCACGCCCATTCAACGCATGTCTTTCAAACGCCATTCTAGGTAGAAAGCAGAAAAGCAACAGTAGTTGCATTCCTTCAGACATTGATAACAACGGAGATCATGGTGCATAGTCTTAGATGCATAATGATAAATCAACTGCCAATCAGACATATCCTCCTTACCAAAAGTGATTACACGGATTCATCTGGGTGTAGATATTATAATGTTAAGGGTGACTAAATGCTGGAAGTCAGTGATAGGATGAACAAAGAAGAGATATTTCTAAAGATTTGAAAGCCAGTTTTCCTTTTAAAGTAATATCTTGCACATTTTAGGATGTTACCCTGGGTTCATATTACTGTTTGTTTAGCTAAAAAAGATCTGTGGTATGGATTATCTTCAGCACCACAGCAATATTGTTAAAGCAAGTAAGAAATAATCTGAGCTGTAACCTTTAAAAATCAGATATGCTGTATTTAACTGTTCATTTTCATGTCAAATTTTCAAATATGCAAATGGAAATGTATGTACTCTACACATCAGTCAAGTGCATAACTTCTCATTTCCCAATTTAGAATGTCAGCTTTTATCTAACTTTCCATTACAGTGTCTTTTGCTGTTTAAATGTTGCTGCCATCAAATTGTATTCAATTATATTTTATTTTTAATTAACATTCATAATTATCTATTCCAGCTGAGAGTGAAATTCCAAAATATCATTTTGATGAGTTTCATTCTTATGGATAGTTATGTTGGTTGTAATACAATACTGATTAAAAGTGAATCTTTGTTCTGCTCATCTGAAGAAAGGAGATTGTAATAATGCTGTTTAATTTCAGTTGGGTTTCAGCAGCTATAAGAAATGGAAGTAAGATGCTACTCCCACCGTACAGCCCTCACAACAGGCATCTAGCTTCATGTAGTGCAGGGTGAGAGCATGGTGCTATGTACCACTGTAGTCATGTTTCATCTAGAGCAGGAATAATGATACAAGTGCATGCACTGCATTCTGATTCCATTAGCGCTTAACAATGGTTAAATAACATACATAGTAAATGTTAATAAATGTCCGCAGAATGTCAAGAAAAACTGCAGAAATTCAGGTGACTGAATGTTACTTTTAGGCTGTAAACACCCCATTATACTCTTAGATGCACACTGCTGTACTCCAAACAATACTTCTAAATTGAGATTTATATCGTTGTGTATATAGTGTGAAGTATTTCCATTTTTCTTTTCATTTTTATCCCTCAACCATCAGCCCCACTACTGTCCTTCAGTACATTTATTTTTCTGTTGCAACAATCACTTCAGTAACTATTGGTAGGGATGCTAAAAGCCATACAGATGGGGATATTACCCATAAAGACATGGAGGTTATTGGGTCTTCTTTTATCTCTAACCCTGCACCCAGATCTGTGATATATACTCTGTCAGGGTGGGTTACAGAGTGCAAACTTGATTATGCCCATTGTGATACCACATATGAATCTTAATTCAGCTAACAGGGCACAGACATGAGACGTGGAGTGCACTGTGGTCCTTTGCTCTGTTGTTCTTTGTCTGGCACCCACGTGGAGTCAATGTGTCAGGGGACTGGGCTGAATCATTCACCTTGAAATGGGTGATCAGTTGTCAACCTGTCACTCTAGTAACTCGTTGTCAGCTTCTCCAGTAATTATGTCACTAGTCAATGTGAAATATGCAATGTGTATCTGGTGCTATTTGTATGTCTAATGGTACTGGAGATGTACAGTATTGTGGAGCACTCATATATGCATGGAATTTGCAGTTTTTGTCACTGTAAATTATTGCACATGGTCCATGATATCAGTGAAAATTATGTTTTCAAAGCAATACATCATTTTTGATATGTCTGTTACTGTGCATGTGGACAAGTTAAATTAACACATTTGGAAGCAATGCACACTATAAAGTAATAAGACATTTTATATGCAGGATGGCTGGTTTGCAATGTCAAGCATGTATTATGTAGTATTAAAATCTCAGCATGTGGTTTGACTGACTGCAGTTATGGAATATGTTGGCTGAGCTGTGTTATTTATCATGGCTTCATAAGAGAGCTTATAATGTTTGTTCATTTATGAGTGGTATTGTAGAAGTTGCTCCTAGCAAATGTTTGACTGTGTAGAATGTCTCTCAAACAAAAATATATTAAAGTGTTGTGTATACAACTGTTTTTGACCCCTGCAGCTCTTTTTTAGACACCTTTATTAAATTATCACTTAAGACATATGCAAACATACATTAAAAGAAAAACAAATTCCATTTAAATACACGTTTTCTTTGCTATTATCAACAGTCCAAAATTACAAAAAAATTGCTGAATTCCTGCCTTCCCTTAAAACTCATTCCTCCTCCTGAACATTATGTATGTATAGTTCCCAAATTTTCCATTTACTTCTATGTAATTTGCTCTGTCCCTTTCCTAAAGATCCCTCTTCCATTTATTTTATCTCTTTTATAGTATTGAATACCTCAAATACAGTTGGTATAGGCTTTGATTTGGATTTTCTAGTAATTGCATTTTGGCAGCCAACAGAATTAAACTTAATAAGGCCTTACTACGCCTGGGCAATTCAGATTATGTACCGAGCTCAAAAAAATCATTTCCTTACAGCCATTTGTTCACCCAGTATTTCTGATATAGTACTCTGTAGGGAATTTTTTAAATCTGCCAACTCATTACATTCCCAGAACATATGCTCCCAGTTACCTCTTTTTCTCTATCACACTTTCAACATTTGCTTGGGGTATAAAAATACCTATAGAAACACTTCCAAGCAAAGATCCTAAAACTCCTGGAATTCATTGCATACTTGGGAGCCATACATGTGTTTTCCCATTGTTCTTGTAAACTGCTTTTCCAATCTCTTTTCCCAATCTTTTCTAAACTCCTCTGCTTGACTCTTATTGTTATCTTGCAAAATGTTACATGCTCTACTAATTATCCCTTTTTAACAGCTACATCTGTTCTGCATTTAACAAAAACTCTACCATAGCAGGTCTTTCACTTAACAGTTCCCCTATCCCTTTTTCTTTGCCTGTACTCTGAGATCAATGAATTCCGTTTGCTAACTGTTGCTACCTAAGCCAGGAGTTTGCGTGGGTTTGCACTTTTTTTAATAAGGCTTCACAGAGTTAGGCGACTAGCCACAGCTCTGCTGTATTCATCTGTTTACAAGTAGCGCACATCCATGCACCAGTGCACTCTACAGCACAGGGGGAGTAACCATTGACAGTTATAGATGTGTACTTTATTGAGCACTTTCGTCTCCACAATGGAGACTTCTTCAGAATTAGTAAAACTATCCCCCAACAAGGTTTTAAATACAACCTTTTAGGTAATTAATCAATTAACTACATAATAAGTCCCTAAAAGGAACCACACTTTTAAAACCATATATTAATGTCTTAATTCATAACAATTATTATACCACATTGCGTATAAGGAAATAATAATGCAAATTCTAAAAACGTACTACATAAAACAAGCTTCACCATTGCTATCACATTAAAAATTGTGCCAGGGGGTTCACTTGCATTAGTCCTAATCTGCCATCTTAATTCAGATAGCTCTAAAAAGTCATTTAATGGGCCATTCCTTTCCCCTAACTTTGTCTGCTCTAAAATAATAAATCTAAATCTTCACTGGCTGTAATATGTACTGCCAAAGCATTTTTACTCTCTCTTCTTTTAATATCATAGTAGTGTTGATACACCCTGCTTCTGAGGGCATTTTCCATTTTCCCATATAAAGCAAGATACACTACTCTTTTACTACTGCAACAAAACCTGCCATTTGGTTTATATTTTCCATAGTTGGGAATGTTAATTTCCTTACCTTCAATTATATATTGACACTGCATACAGTAACCACATTTTATCATACACCCTTCACTATTAGAATTAGCAGGTTGTGTTGTAGTAGTAAAGCAGTAGTGTACCTTGCTTTATCTTTCAACCACAAAATTTATAATAATCTCATACCATTTAGAAACCCTCCGCTAGTATAGACCATTTATAGAGCACCCCATTAGTATAAAACCCATTTAGAGCATCCAATTATACCACACCCCTCCATTTTCTCTCCTGTGAAAACAGGATTTAACCTAGCATTATGGATGGACAGTTTCCCTCCATTTCTCTTACCAGCCTGATTGACATGAGTATCCTGAGGAAGTGTAGCAACTGCCTCATGTACACTGACAACCCTCTACTCCTAAATCACCCAAGTACAATTTGTGAGAGATGCATCTACACTAAGAATCTGGAATCATTGCTCTCTCATGCACAGAACAGTAACACTGAACAGGTTGTCAGCTCATATACTACACCTCCTACGCAAACCATGCACTCAACACACAAACCATCATATGCAGAGGTACTCACCAGAAACCTATGTAAACACCAAAGACCTTCCAAACACAAACATGCTATACCTAATACAGCACCAACAGCACTCAGTACACATAAAAACACAAGCACTAGTGTCTCACCAAATAAGTCCCTAAGGCAAAGCACATCTAAACCAAAATTTTTAGTCATAGGTGACTCCATTGTGAGACACACTGTTATCCCACTCACCAGGCTGGACAAGGAGAAGGTTATGGTCAGCTGTCTCTCGGGTGCCAGGATCTGTCAGATCACACATGCACTCATGATTGAGCTCCATGAATATGTGTTACAGGCAGGTATGTCCCATGCCTTGACCAGCATTCAATCCTCTCCTAGGATGATGCCACAATATAAACAAAAAATTATTGACTTCAACAACTGGCTTAGTTTCTGGTTTCATTCTAAGAGGATCCAATTCCTGTCAGCCTGGGATGACATGGTTGATAGACCAACCCAGCTTTGCCAGAGATGGTCTTCACTTGTCACCTCTAGTCTTTCAGTTACTGGCTAAGGCACTTGCCTTCTCCATAGTGCCTTCATTAGGCAAGGTTTCAAAAATAAAATTTCCAACATGAAAATATCACTCACAAATAAATTAAAAGTTTTCCTGCTAAACACTAGGAGCTTAAATCAGAAACTGCACTCTCTGGAAGTACTCCTCTCCCTGGAGGATGCTGACTTCTGTGCAGTCACAGAAACTTGGTTCTGAGCCACAGAGAGTGCCCTGGCCTTGCAAGACTTCAATGCCTTCCACACTTTCAACCGTAAAATGAACATGGGAGAACCAAAGGAGGAGGAGTATCTATCTTCATCAAAGATAAATACACCTCTAGCCTGGTTAGACAGGAAAACTCCATGGAGTTAGTCCAAGTTCAACTAACTGTGGGTAAGACCCCCCCCCCTTTCAAGTCATCGTTAGTTATAGGTCTCCTTCAATGAACCAGGTTATCCACACTGCTTATCTAGACCTACTTGAGTCAATCAAATTATAACCAAACACTCTATTCATGGACAATTTATCTATCCTTACACTGACTGGGAAGCTTATATGAGTACCAACATGCTCACACAAAGGTTCCTGGACTTTGTTAACATTAATGCCCTGGGACAAATAGTATGCAACCCCACCAAGGGGATCAACTATTCTCGACCTGGCCCTCAACATGGGTGGCAGTTGTACCACGATAAGTACAAAACCCTCACTGGTTAAATCTGATCACAAATCAGTCACATTTGAAGTAGCTATAACACCTAAACCCTTCTTAGGTGAAATCAGGTTAAAAAGTTTCACCAAAGCACATTATACCCTCCTAAGGGATGGCATAAATAATTTCCAAGCTCATGTTCCCACAGATGGCATTGACAACTATACTAAGATATACACAAATGCCCTTGTACAAACACTTATACAAATGTATTCACACAACTGACATGATAGATCAAAACAAGAGCCTCAAGATAAAACAAGCCTCCCTGGTGGACATCTAGCATTAATAAGTTATACAACAAGAGGAAAAAGTTGCTGTCTAAGAATAAAAAATATAGGTCCCAGCACTGGAAGAACACCCCCCTCTGCTTGAACAAACAAATAAGACAACTTGTAAAATTCTATAAGGGCAACTTCAAAAAACAAATTGGGGTCTACATTAGATCACGAATGCTTAAAAATGCGAATGGTGATTAATCGACCCTATGTAAGCGAAAATTTATAATGTCCAAGTGTCAGAACACCGATTTTTTCCCAAGGCTGTTCCAACAACAACAAAAAAAAAAATAAAACAATTTCAAACATTACATTAAGTGGAGGGCTTCACCCCCACACCCCCCTACTTAAATATACCAACTCCGAGACCGCACTACAGTGCCGAAGACAGCAAAGTAACAAAGCAACCAAGCAAATTCTTTCCCAGTGAAAGAATTCGCTTAACAGCTGCTTTGATGTTTTGCGTTTTCAGCCTTTTATGTTCAACCAAGACGCATTCAAAAGAATGTGTCTTTGGTCTTGTAATATAGACCCACAAATTGCAATCATAGCTAAGGCTTTCTTCAGCTTTATCTGTAACCTAAAAGGTAGGACCCAGACGTGCTGAACTAGCTGTGGATGGCATCATACATACTGATCCTGTGAAAACAGCTAATCTATTAGCTGATAGGTTTTGCCAATAATTTCACACCACCATCCCCTCCAAACATTCCACAAAGCATTCCCTCCACATCTCCCCCACCTTGCATCTCCAAACAACAAGTTATGAATGCTCTCTCTAAGGCCAAAAACAAAGCCTCTATGGAACTGGATGGCATTCCAGGTTGCATTTTAAATGGCCTAAAAGATAAGTTAGCAACTCAATTAGGTACTCTCTTCAACCACAGCCTGAGTACTGGTCTTATGCCTACTGAATGAAAAACAGCAACTGTCATTCCCTCTTCATAAAGGGGGTACAGCAACAGACCATAGGAACTACATACCCATAAGCTTAACCAGCCTTATCTGTAAGGCCATGGAACAAGTTATCATGGACCTTATAAATAAGGATATAGGTGATCTCCAAACCTTTGATCTGACACAGTTTGGTTTTGCCAAAAGTAAATCATGTCTGTTAAACCTGGTGGACTTCTTCGAAAACATCAAGAGAGCCACAGATGAAGGCAATTCTGTGCATACAGCCTACCTTGACTTAGCCAAGGCCTTCAACACAATCCCACATTTGGGCATCATTGATAAACTCTCCCAGTTGAATATCAACCCTTATGTCGTGAGGTGGGTTGCTAACTGGTCACCAACAGATCACACTCAGTCAAAGTTGGGGACTTTACCCTAACCAGCAGACCTGTCACCAGTGGGGTTCCACAGGGGTCAGTACTGGGTCCCCTATTGTTTAGAATATACTTCTCAGAAGTTCAGGCCAAAACAGAGGAGATGTGGCTGACTAAGTTTGCTGATGACTGCAAATTAGGTGCAATCATTGAATCCCCAACCAATGTCACTATACTTCAAGAGGGACTTGCACAAACCAGTGATTAGTGTCAAAGCCATGGACTCAAATTTAGTGCAAAAATGCATCATCATCCCATTCACTAAAAATTATATCCCTGCAGACTATCATATAAATAATAATACCCTAAGTAACAACTCAGTAGTGAGAGACTTGGGAACACAAGTTGACTGTAGCCTAAACTTTGACCACTGTGTGTCTATTGTGGTAGGGAAGGCATTCTATTTTGCACACCTCATTAGCAAAGGCTAAGACTAAAGGAAAGAGGTCATAACACCCCTGTACTTGACCCTCATCAGGCCAATAATTGAGTACAATGTTCTCTTTGGTATGTACCTTACCAAGCACCTAAAGCAACCTGACAGACCTCAGAGATTTCTAATCAAGAAAATTCATGGTCTCCAGTACGTCACACATTGGGAGACTGAAGTCACTGTCACTGTACTCAGTAGCATACAGATTACTTAGAGGAGGCTTGTACTTGCCCTACAGAGCAATCCTGGATCCAAACCTAATGGAAATGCTGCACATCTACAAGTCAAATGGGACAATGGTCACCTGCACCAGGGACATTAACCTGGCCTGTGACATAAATATGACCTGCCGGAGAGACAGATATGTCTCTCAGAGGTTGTCACTCCTCTGGAACAGGCTACTAAGTCACATCAAGAAAGCCTGTCTATGACCCTGTTTAAGCATAGCCTGAATGACTGGATGGGAAACCATAAATTCCTGCCAGGGATTTCACTTATGACCATCCTAGATATGGGCAGTCGTTGCTAACTACGATCTCAAGTTTAGGCAAGATCCTTTATATTGGGGTTCTCTAGTATTATATTGGGTACACACTGCTATGCTTATAAAGACCTTTGGATCAACAGCCCTGGAACCACATATGAACCTGTGAACCTAAGGCCTGGTAGGAAAGGCAGTCTCTAGCCTGCAATCCAAATGTCTTCTTAGCCTAATCTCACTCTATTACCTTTCCTGCTTTAGTTATTTGCTCCCATTATCTTAGTTCCTTTGCCACGTTTCCCCAGAAATTCCAGCTCTCTCTTGCCTATTTTGTGTAGCCCCTACTTGCGGTCATCCCAACTGAGGAAATCTCCTTTCTCCATTCCCGCATTGGCTTAGTTCTTAGAACACTTTGTGCTGCTGCATGAATATGATATTCTGTACAGTTATTATTATTCTCCGTAAGGATCTGCAGCCAAAATCCCATTCTCTCTTTCGATTTCTTGAAAACTGCAGCTTCATCATCCCTTTCTACTGCAAATTATAACCTTCTGCTTGTTGTTATGTATATGAACCTTAACCATG
>NC_056730.1:939757286-939789786 GCF_019279795.1 Protopterus annectens | reverse complement strand
AAATCTGGGACTAAATAATGAGATTGATTTAAAAAATGGTACTGGATTCACAAAACTCAGTGTTTCTTCATAAATGGAATCCAGATTTTTCTGAACTAACTTCATGAAGTGTAAGCAGAGAATTCAATTCCTACCCTGACAGGCTGCACAGAGAAAACTAAATTAAGCAAGTATTTGTCAGTGCCAAATCTTACCTTGCACTCACAACCTAATGAAGTGTCATTATAGTAGAAAGGAAAGAGAGACAGAGAAAAATATTTGTAGCATTCAGAAGATGAAAACATTTGTAAAAATTAATGCCATAGAAATGACTCTGTGATTTTCATTGATCAGAGACCTAACAAGGTACTACAGGTCTGTTCATCATCTTGGTTCATGTGTAGGGAAATACGAGAAACATAAGTAAATGATTTCAGAAACAAAAAAGAAACATGAATGAAAAAAAAAACAAAGGAAACAGGTATTTCAATTCAAATGAAAACAAGTATAATTAAGACTGATTAGAAATGAAAGAAAGAAAAAGAAAGGCATACAGAAGCAGAGGCTGGACCATGTATAAAGTTCTGTATTTGTAACTAGATTACAATAACCTAAAATAAATATCAAGATGCCTCAATAAAATATATGCAAATTAATCCTACAGCATAACCGATAATATTAAAAATACATGGCAAGCTAATCTAGAATGAGCCAATGTGAGATTTAAATAACTTGATATAAAACCACAAATTAGACATATTATCCCCATCACTACAATACAAGGGCTTATTTCTTCAACCCCAAAAAATACCACTGCAGTTGCACTGCTAATTTCACATATTTTGAATGTCTTGTTTTGTTAATTAGTTGCACATTTCTCCTTTGTACAATACAACACTGTACTGCAAATATCTGTAAAAGTAAAAATAAAAATGCTGGATTCCAGACATATGCAGCATTTTAAAAAAAGACACTTATTATAGTAAACACAACAACATCTACAGAAAAATTATTTTTGCCTTTCAGTATATTTTATACTAAAACCTAAAATGTCCACCAGTAGAATTCTAGGAGGAAATCTCCATGCAGTGCAGAATTAGTACAGGTATCTTCTGCTCAAGGGTCTAAGTTCATAACTGACAAGTCAGTAAATGGGCTGATTGGTATCTTTCAACCATGATCTATGCAGGAAGGACAAGGATGTAGGCTAAAGATTAAAAAAAAAAAACAGAATTTACAGCAGTAAACCAAACATTAGGTCTTTGAGAGGTAGGAAGAACCCACAGTACACAGAAGAATCTAGCATAAAAGATGGAGAACATGAAAACCCACAAAGGGAGCAATTAGAGATCAGGAAGAAGTTGATAGGCACCTACACTAAATGGTTTACTATTGAAATTGCGAACATCACTCGGTCGACTGTCGTATGGTCGAACGCATAAGGTCGGAAACACAGATGTTGAAGACATTATAATCAATCGAGGAACGGTTTTAACATGAGTCGAGGTAGGTGCACAGTATTATTCCCTACTACAACCATCTTCCCTACCTCGACCCATGTTAAAACCGTTCCTCGATTGATTATAATGTCTTCGACATCTGTGTTTCCGACCTTATGCATTCGACCATACGACTGTCGACCGAGTGATGTTCGCAATTTCAATAGTAAACCACACTAAATACTATGGTACTCTTGACAGAATGAGTACTGGGCAGGGATTCAATAGACAAGGAAGTTAGTCATGTTCAGCAATGCATGGGAAAAAATTAAAAATACTCATTCTAGAGGTTATTGTCATGAAGTCTATAAAAATCTACAGTTGTCATTTTGTTAAACTCTTGAACTTTACTAACTTTAAGAGAAACTTTGATAATTAGTAATATTTTGTGGCATAAGGTTTTTTTAATGAACTTTGTAAATTACATATTATATACTTTTGTAAATTGTTAATCAATATTGTACTGTTAATTTATTTTTTATTTGTAGCTTTTCTCCCTGGGCCTCCTCTGAAAATGGGCTATAAGCTCAGTCTTACCTTCCTGGTAAACAAATGTTAAATAAATAAAAATAACTTTCATATGAAACAATAACCCTCAGACTGGTAGTTACCAATATTTTATGAAAATTTTCATAATGTCTACAAGGCTGCATATCTTATATTTCACAAATCTGGTACTGTTAAAAAATTGCCAAATTAAACAATTCTGGTGGTTAGTTCAACCACTGCATAGAAACCTCCACCTCCTGTAGATACCTTGGCATCTGGCTAGATCAAACCCTTAGCTTTCAGACACTTATTAGGAAAATATGATCAAAAGGTGACTACCTCCTCTTTTGGGTCCCCAAAGTTTCCCAATTTCTCTTATCAGCTACCACAGGTAAAGGCATCCTGTTTGCACAGCTGCAATATGGCTTACCATAATTTGCCACAGTCACCAACAAAACACCATTACATTGCAAGCCACCTCCAACAAAATATGCAGATTCATAACTAACTGTCCATGTCAAGAACATTTCTACTACACACACACACACACACACAAAGTGAAACAGCATCCTATAACTGGCAGATCAAGCTTTCTTTTAGGCTTACTGTTTTTAAACTAGTGCATCAGGACACACCTTCACCACTCAAAATGACACTTCTCACAAATGTCCCCAGTTACAACCTCACAAAACTACATGATCAGTGCAGTACCATAGTAATTAAAACAAAATAAAATAAATAAGTAGCAATATTTTAGAGAAAAAAAATTTCAGAATACTCATGTTTAACATCAAGTCAAAATATCATTGAAAAATTTTCTGTTAAAAGGTAGCATTACACACCATTGATGGCACTTTCCAATAAAACTGTCACTAACACTGGCAGAGTTCATGTGATGGGGAACTACTGACACTGAGTGCTGACTAATGGTCCTACAATGGGATGATCAGGAGAACATGCAGGAAACAATGAAGGGCCATTCTGTTTATTCAGGGGAAACACTTGGCTTGGATGTTTGGTAAATTCAGCATGACCATTCAGCCATACGAATATATGTATATAATGCCTAGTGTATGGAATACAGTATTAAGTGTGGGTAGTAACTGAGGTTGGTAGATGTGGAATTTTTCACGTTACTGTTTCATTCTATTTTACAACTGTAGTCACAGTCTGTAGCACACATTTCTTAAGAACATTAACAGCTGATGGCACATAAAGTTGATACTGGAGGAAAGAGAACCCCATTTACTATATGTGAGAGGGGTACAGAACTGTTAGGTGAATGGAAAGTTCTACTTTTTTTTTTTCACTTTAAATGACATTTAAGAGAAAATGTTCTGTATGGCTGTCCTGAATATTTATTCACACTGCACTTTATTTAAGAACTACAGTTCTGATTTGGCACACATAAAGGTCAACAATATGTAATGTACTGGATGGGGAGACTTCCATTTGGTGGAGAGAGAAGTGTATGAAAATTCATTTATTGAACTACAGTTCTCTAGTGAGGACAGTGATGACCAACAATAAAACTCCCAGCTGGCTAATGTGTTGCGAATACTGGAACATCAAAAACAATGGCACACTTGACCAAAGTCATTCTGATATTAATGAGGCTGCTTGCATTCCCTACATGCTCTGTGTCATTTAGCGAAAATTAAAATGTTGGTGATTACAAAAGGAAATCTGGTACACGAAATCAAAACTGCGTGTGCAAAGGATTCTTCTTCTTCTTTCGGCTTTTCCCAGTTAGGAGTCGCCACAGCGGATCACCTTGTCCGCACATTGAATGGCAGTGGAGTTTTACGGTGTCGAGTTGCCAGCCCGGCGCCCAACTTTCCACAGAAGGCACACTCACATGCACACCTAGGGCCAATTTAGAGTGTCCAATCAACCTGCAGCATGTCTTTGGGATGTGGGAGGAAACCGGAGCACCCGGAGGAAACCCACGCGACCACAGGGAGGACATGCAGACTCCGCACAGAAGGCACCCCAGCTGAGGATCAAACCGGAGAACCTCTTGCTGTGAGGCAGCAATGCTAACCACTGCACCACCGTGGCCGCCCTTGTGTGTGCAAAGGATACAATGCTGAAATGACGACTGAATAAGAGAAATGATAACTGAGACAAGGAATGTGGAAAAATGTGCACTAACAGTAATTAAGATGAAGATTCGCAACTGCAGAAGTGTCTATCATGGAAAAAATTATTAAACTGTGGATATGGAGTAAAGAAAAATATCTGATGATGAAAATGAGTATTGGAATGAGAAGAGAGACTAGATCTACTTGACCTTGTGAAACCAAGACAGCAAATGGAAAGACTTTGCAAAATTGTCACTGGTAACTGAAAATATGTCTAGACTGCTATTGTCTGTATCAGAAAGGTCATATGGTAAGATCATAGTTATTATGGTGCTGCATATGTCTCTCTATATGTCTATGTTGGAACAGGTACTGTGACACTTAAGGCAACCAGGATAAGAAATATACAATAGTAGGTCAAAATGTGGATGCAATGTACCAGTAGTTAATGCATTTTATATATGCAGTTAGAGAGTCTGATAGATGTAAACTTAAATGTAGTCTGACTATCCCAGAACTGATGATTTCGTTTTTTCTTGTAAAGGGAATGCTGTCTTTTATAAATGCAGAGAAAGCAACAAACAAGCTAAGGGTTTGTCACTCCACTCATTCCAAGAAAAAATGAAAACCTGAATCCATGGGATCTGTAAATCAGGATGATTCGGCTGGTACACTGGAGGTAGATAAATGGAAGGAGCAACAGGTGTCAGAAAAAGAAGAGTATATTTAAATAATGCAGAAGGACAGGCATATGGGAAGGTCTGAGTTCAATGCTTGTGGTGTATGCACTATATGAATATTGTTTAACACAGTAATCTTTAATTGCATGTTTAATAATGCCATTTAATTATGTCTGCCTAATAAAGCATTGTTACATATTTTCCTTATCTCAATGTCTGTGGATAATGCCCTATATGGAAACTGTTTATCATGACATTTTTCTGTGTTTACAATTTCCATTTAATTATGATGAATATATTTACCTTGAGTCTGAAAACAGAAAATCTGTAAATTCTCTAAACAGTTTTATTGGGACTGTTTATAAATATGTGCCTAAAATGTTCTGATGCACATTTCATATAGCACATGCATCGCAGACATTGAAATATGAGTTTTCTAATGACAGATCCCCAGGATTATATCTTCACAATCTCCCTGAAGTAGTGGTTTGTGGAATGTGTTTGCTGTGGTGTGTAACTGTGGTAGTACAAGCCATGTTTCAATGCTTGTGATGCATGTCCTGTATGAAACCTGTTCATCATGGTCTTTTTCAACTGTGTATTTCATAATGTTCTGCTAATTATGGTTAACTTATTATTTCAAACTATGCTTTAAGTCTGTTGTAAGAATAATATTGATTTACAGATAAAGGCAGTACTTCTGAGCTCTTAACTATCCTAAATTGGGGGAGGACTGAAGGTTATTGGAATCCGTAATTACTATTATCATGATCTGATATAATCCACAGGCTTAGAAGTGATTTACTAAACACCTTAAAATTTATTACACTAAGATTATGTCATTATAGAGAAAGTCTGAAGATGGGAAGCCCTAGATTTACAAAGAAATTGTAGTAGTTATAAGAAACAGTAAAATGTTTACTAAACAATATACAAGCTTAGCTAATATTACGGGAATGTGAAAGGATGCATTTTATGGTATTAATACTATTAAACAGAAGAAGAAGAAGGGAAGTAACAGTTAAGTATATATAGCTGACTGCATCAGTTTTTTTTTTTTTTTTTTGGATGGATGATAATTACCAGGGGAACATATTAATATTGTAAGTATCTAGGATATGGTGGCCTTGATAAGGGAGCAGGGAATAAACTGTGTCAGTGAGGGTATGAGAAGATAGATTAAGACATAACTGGATTAAGCAGAGGTATGGAAGCTAGACATGTCTTACATGAAAGCCTGGAAAAGAAAGACAACAGTGAAATGAATTCCATTTTATGTTGATGGTCCTTCAAACCTTTGCTATAAATAGAGAAACTGTACCAAGTTAGCTTGTTAGAGTTTTGATGGGAAGACTAGGTGAAACAGATGCAGGGCATAATATATGGGTTGTGTCCAACATATAAGACCTGCACTTGATGTGTTCCCTTCATGAGAGTCATATACATAGATTACAGAGGCCACAACTTAGATTACAAACATTCTGGGAAGGAATGATCTAAAGAAAATTTTAAAGGCAGTATAAATCAAAAGAAAAGGATTGGCAGAGGAGATAAGGGTTTGCTGGATTACAATGCCTAAGTGCAATATGTTGCAAATGACTGCTTGCATGCTGATCAAAGGCCCAGAAACAGATTGTTGGACAGAAGCATCTAAAAGTAAGCAATGGAATAGGATTGGTTATTAGAAGGAGAGCAGTAAATTAATATTATTTTTGAAATGACTTGAGATCCCTTAGTATCATTAGGGGTGTAATGGAATAAACAAGGAAAACTGAGGATATATGTTAGGAGAAGCAGGCATTTATTCCTGCAGTAATATGTAGATGAAGCAAATTAGATATGATAAGCACATAAGCTTTTCTTACAGTTTAATGAATAAATGTCCTGGTAAGTAGTAGTTAACAGAACATAATGCTGTATACTGCAAAACCACCAAATCAGGAAGACAACAATATCAATATAAAAGAATGTGATTGCTGGTTGTCTTCTTCTTTCGGCTTTTTCCTGGTTAGGGGTCGCCACAACGGATCCCCTGTCCGCTCATGACTGGCAGTGGAGTTTTTACGGTGTCGAGTTGCCAGCCCGACACCCAACCTTCCACAGAAGGCACACACATGCACGCACGCACTCACGTCTAGGGCCAATTCAGAGTGTCCAATCCACCTACAGCATGTCTTTGGGATGTGAGAAGAAACCAGAGCATCCGGAGGAAACCCACGAGACCACAGGGAGGACATGCAGACTCCGCACAGAAGGCAACCCAGCCAAGGACTGAACCACAGAACGTCTTGCTGTGAGGCGGCAATGCTAACCGCTGCACCAGTATTCATTTTTGAAAATTAGATAAATGTTTTCCTTCTCTTTGCTTTTGATGTGATGTATCAGCATCAGTAAAGGACATTTTTGAAAAAGAATGATACACTCACTGAAAAAGGGTTAATTATTGTTTAGTGCTCTTGATGCTATGATTTTGTCAAAGCACAATCACCAACAACTGTTCAGTGAGCTGAAAACAGATGTGTTGAATATCAACTCAGAAGAGCTGAACCCTAAACTACACATACTATTGAAGAGCTGTACATCTAGGGTAGGTATACAAGTGCAAGCCATGATTTGTAAAATAATACATGGTCTTAGAGTGTATAATAGAAATGGTTATGGGTTATATATATTAAAGTTAACTTCTCCAAAAGCCCATATTTACAAAAGGGAAAAAGAAAATGCGTTAAAAAGGAGCATGTATGCTATGGGGAAGGAAAGCTTCCCTACACCCACCATGAAGGAAGCCTCATACCCTTAGTTACTATAATCATCTCTCAAGTCACATCAAGTTGGCGGAATTAGCTCTTTCAAAGAAATCGACTTCCAAAGAAACTTTTGGTGCACAATAATGGAAGCATGCAATATAAATCTGATATAAAAACTGAACTTTACTAAGGTTGAGTATGCATTTACAACGATGTGGTGATTAACTTAATTGTTCTGATATAGTTTATGCCACATTTTTCAAACAGAAAATGAGATCTAATCATCCCATTACATTTTTGAAAACAGAAAATAAGATGTAATGTCCCATCTAAAGATCAAAGGTAAAAATTATGCTGATTTCCTGTTTGAAAAGAGATTTTTTTTTTTGGTGATTGTGAAATCAACTTTCTCGAAGCTCACAAAAAATTTCATCATGTGTGGTTCCAGAAAAATTATATTGAACATTCTGACAAAATACTGAAATACTTGTGAACAATGCATGCAATGTAAAATCCCAGTGGCTTATATTGAATAGACAGTACCTTCCATGTTTCCATTCTCCATCCTATGCAAAATAATACAGTCATACCTCTGATGATCTACAAGAACACAATTTCTGTATCTGTATGTTAACCAGTATCTCAAAATTTTATGGATCTTGAAATAAAAAAAAAAATACAAATTAAAATTTTGAAGGTTAAACCACCAGAAAAGAGGAGCTAATTTGTTACAGGATGTTGTAAATGTTTTAGAAGCCTACATTATTTCTCTGTCAATAACTTTGTCTGTATCTGAAATGTGCAAGTTGTATTTCATCCCAAAAGGATAGGTTGTTAATTTTAACATTATCTGGATAGCTTTAAAAGATGTGTTTAGTCATTTGCAATTCAATAGCAAAACACTTACTCTTTTCTTATCTTTGAAAGAGGAATAACTAACTCCTCAAACCAATATTTTCTACATGTAAGCTGGTACAGTATTAAACATTTAAAAATTAGGATCTCTCATCTTTTTTGTTCTGATCAGGATTTTGCACTACGAATGGCAAAGTATGGTTAGTCATACAGAAAATATAAGTTATTCAACCATTTAATAATGTTTTTATATACAATTCATGACTTACTTTGAATGAAAGTTATGCACTTATTATAAGGAAAGACTGAATCCAACCTTGGCACCTTCTTCTGTAGCTGTGGTTCTGAGGCTCTGATTCCTCCCCTTCCCATAACCATCCTCTCCAATGAATTACTTCAGTTCAAGTTTGCTGACTATTACCTAACATTACTTCCTTCTTATAACTGAATAAACCTTTAAGATATCATAGATGAGGACTGCGATAACACCACAGTAAGATATAAAAGGAAATTCTTAACAGGCAAGGGGTCTTAGGTGAGGTTAGCTCAGTCACCTGAACAGTCAGTTAAAATACTAGAAGTGAAGGAGGGAGTGATATTGAACCAGATGAATATGAGACAACACAGATATATCATTATATGTACATAACTTAGGTATCCACTGTTGTTTACTTTCATCCAATTCAACCACTGAGACAGATTCCCAAACTACAAAAGGCAGCTAAGTGGCATCAAGAAAGGACATTTCTGAGAATAGTAGAATCAAAGGATGTATGTGTTCTGGACTGCATGTCCAACTTGTAATGAGATATAAAGGTGTGAACTGTGGACCATTTTGCTGCTGCCCAAATGTCATCAATGGGAACTCTCTTCATGAATGCCATAGGAGTTATCATTGCTCTTATGGAATTTGCTTATGGTTTTGTGTGGAGGGGTAAATGCTGGTCCTTATAAACAAAAGAAATGTATTCCACCTGACATTTATAAATTGTGACTTTTGATATATGTTTGGCAAATTTTGCTTTAGATATCCAGTTGCTCTGACTTTCTTATATCCTTGGTATGACGTAAAATGAATCTCAGCTGTCTGTGAATATCTAGTGTGTGCAGTAAATACTCCCCTTTGTTTGAGAACCTGTGGGAAAAGATCACCAAATCAATTCACTGATTCAAACTTACTTAGGATGTCACTTTTGGTAGGAAGGAATAATTTGCTCTCAACGCTACACTGTCTTTATGGAAAATGAGGTATGGTGGTTTGCAAGATACTACTTGTAATTCAGAAATCCATCTGGTGGACACAATTGTAACCAAAAAAATGGTCTTCCATGAAAGACGCCTGACATCTGCTAAGGCTGCTGGTTCATACGTGTGTACTAGGCTAATGGCCCTGGAGCCTTTACAAACCTAGCCCATAGGATTACCCTGACATCGTGCCACTCGACCTTAGTTTCCAGAGCCACTGGAGTGATCCCCGGGGTGAATTTTGTATTTCTCATCCACTCATCAAGGTTTCTCTTGAAGAAGGCCAGTGAGGTGCTCTGTTTGACATGTATGGGAAGTCTATTCCATAGCAAGGGCAGTCTCTGGTTTATGAACCTGCCCTTCAGCAAGTTCTATTGATTGTGGTAATGAGATTGAGGTCACTGGAGTGTGTGGTGCGGAGGTATTGGGATTTCTTTAGATTTAGCATTTCTAACAAGAGCTGGATCAGACATGGCTTTGTATGTCAAGCAGAGATCGCCTTTAAGTAGGCGATATGAGAAAGAGAATAGTTGGGAGTTTTTTGAGTCAGTCCATATAGGACAAGTGTTTAAGGCCTAGGATCCTCTTTGTGAGGTACTTTTGTGGCCTCTCCAGTTATTACAGGTGTCTAGTGAGGTACATGCCAAATGGGGCATTGTAATCGATGATTGGCCTAATGATGGAAGACTAGAGGGAGACAATGACCTCTTTCTTCCTGGATGCAAAACCCTTAGTAATGACATGTGCCACATAAAAGGACTTTCTGACCACAGTGGCAATGTCAAAAGACAGGCTGCTGTCAGTGTCAAAAGACAGGCTGCTGTCAACCTGTGTTCCGAGATCTCTTATAACACCTTCTGTGTTTAGTGGACTACCATCGATGTGGTAATTCATGGGAACTGGGTTTTTCCCAAAGGGGATGATGACACATTTTTTGGCATTGAGCTTAAGGCCATGGTTCTATCTCCAGTCGTTGGTCTCAGTGAGGCCTTTCTGTAGGATGTCAACATCACTTGGGGAGTTAATAATAGCTCCCAACTTGCAATCGTCTGCAAACTTTGTCAGCCAGAGACCCTTTGTGTTGGCCTGGACTTCAAAGAAGTAGATACCAAACAGGAGAGGACCCAGGACCGAACCCTCTGGGATTCCACTTGTGACTGATCAGCAGTCTGACTTGGAGTCTGCCACTTTCACACTGTAGGGTCTATCTGTGAGCAAGTTTGCAACACACCTAGTGATATAGGGATTGATGCCTAGCTTAGTGAGTTTTTCTATGATTCCTGAATGGGGAATGGTATCAAACGCCTTGGCCAGATTAGGGTAGGCTGTATGAAGCACCTTGCCTTCATCCACAGCTCTGGTGACTGACTCAAAGTAGTCAACCAAGTTGAGCAGGCATGATCTAGCCTTCACAAAACCAAACTGTGTGGGATCCAGAGTTTGGAGATTCCCTATATCCTTGTTTATTATGTCCATGATAATGCTTTCCATAGCTCTGCATATCAGACTTGTCAGGGTAATGGGGCGATAGTTCCCAAGATCTGTAGTTGCTCCTCCTTTGTGGAGTGGGATGACTGTAGCAGTGTGTCATTCGGTAGGGATAAAGCCTGAGGTGAGGCTGTGATTGAACAGGGCACACAGGTGAGGTGCCAGTTCACTCTGTAGTTCATGTAGAACACAGCCAGGGATATTGTCAGGTCCCATGGAAGCTGTATTCTTGGCCTTGAACAGTGCTGTTTTAACCTGTTCAGCAGTAATACTGGGTGCCTGGCAATCCACTGGTATTGTGATTGGTCCTTTGGGGGGGGGTAAAGTTGGCACTGAATCTGTCGGCCAATATACTGGCAATATCTGTTGGCTCGGTACATGAGGTACCATTATGCAGTAGCTCAGAGCAAATCTGGGTATTGGTGTGGCGATTCCTTACATAACTATAGAAGGCCTTGTGGTTGTCTTAACTATCTACTGCAATTCTCTTTTCATAGCTAGTTTTAGAGGATTTGATGAGAGATCTCAACTTTTTGTTGAGGTCGATATGGAAATTTTTTCAGTCTTGGGACGTCACCTTATTCTGCATCAGTTTCCTTCTTCTGTTGTAGAGTTTGTTTATGGCAGGGGACCACCAGATTGGCTTCCTTTTTTTGGAGGCGAGCATCTTGGTTCTATTTGGTATGGTGAGATCCATGCATTTGTGCACATTTGTACAGTGCACTGGTGTATGATTCGGCGGTCATGCAACTATTCTCCATTTGCAAGGGTGCCATGAAGTTAGCCACCTCTGTTTTTAGAAGCCCAAAGTTAGCTCTGGAGAAGTTTTTCATGGTGGTTACCTTTGCACGGGGGATGTGGATTTCCAGGGTGATTAGTTTTTGGTAGGATCTAAACAGGGAGGAGTTAACTATTTGTGTAGAGCAACGGTCACCCATGTTAGTAATGACCAGGTCAAGGATGTTGCTACCTCTAGTGGGGGTAAGAACGAGCTGGTCCAGGGCATTTGAATTAATGAATTCAAGGAAACGTTGGGCAAGTGTACTTGTACATGAGTAGTTTTCCCAGTTAATGGAGGGGTAGTTAAAGTCGCCCAGTATTAGGTTTGACCCTAATATTCTCCAGTGTGCTTAGGAATGTGGATTGTGAGTCTTTGGACATTGTTGGGGACTTATAGCAGGCTGCAACCTGAATCGCTATTTTACCCAATGTTAGCTGCACCTGAAGTATCTTTGATGTGTTATGTTGGGCTATCAGTCTGGAGGTGTGCGCATCCTTTATGAATATGGAAACACCACCACCTTTGGAGCTTCGGTCCAAGTTTTGGGGCCGAAAGATGTGGAATGAGTTATACCCTGGTAGTGCAGGGGTGCTTTCTGCTGCCTTGAACCAGGTCTCTGTTACAGCACAAATGTCAATGTTCTCCATTTTAAAGAGTGCTTCTAGCAAGTGCATTTTCAGATTTAGACTTCTAGCGTTGAGCAGCATGACCATCAGATTGCATTTGTTTGTAGCTGTTATGGGGATAATTTGGTCTTTGGAACACCACCTAAAAAAGACACTATAGGGGTGGCAAGAGCCTTGTCTAGTATCCGGAAGCCCAGGGGTGACAGATGCAGGCCATCTCTGGCAAAGCATCGAGGTGTGTTAATCATGTCATCCCAGGCAGACAGATACTGGATCCCCTTAGAATGACACCAGAAACTTAGCTAGTTGTTGAAATCGATCATTTTCTGCTTGTACTGTGGTATCATTCTGGGTGATGGTAGGATGTTGCTCAGGGCTAGGGTCATACCTGCCTGGGCTACATAATCTAAGAGCTCCTCCATGTCTCTTTTCATGTAGCCCAGGGAGGTACGTCTCAGGTCATTCACACCCACATGTACAATGACAGAGTCATATTTGTACCTGTTGTTGAGGGACCTGAGTGCGTGCATTATGTGGTGGATCCTGGCACCTGACAGGCAGCTGACTGTTACTTTCTCCTTATTCAACCTAGTGAGTGGGACATCAGTGTGCCTCTTTATCATGTCACCTATGACTAGTGTGTTGGGCATGCTGTTCTGCCTTAGCGGCTTTGGTTGAATGGCACACTAAGAGAGTTGTGTGTCTCGTGATTAGTGTTGTGTTGTGGTGGTCGAGTGCGTTTCTGCCTTGGCGATCCCTGTTGTTTGGATAGATTTTTATTGACAGCCTCCGCAAAGGTGGGTTGCGGTTTGTGTTTTTATGTGAAGGCAGTGCTGGTGTGTGTTCTGGAGGTGTTCTGGTTCAAAGGGTTTTGGGGTTAAGGCTTGAAGCATTATAGTGACGTTTCACTGGATCCCTAAATTGGGGGGGGGGGGCTGAGCAAAAAAGCTCCCATGAGAAAAGCTTTGGAGATTTTAAGAGAGGCAATAGAGGAGTCATTATCCCTATGTGAAAATTTGAAATGGCGGACATCTACACTCTGGCAGTAGAGAAGCTAGAATTTTTCTGAAAATGTTCTGATAGGAAATTTAAGATTGATGGGAGAAGAGTGGAAAAAGATTGAATACTCTCGAAGAAGTCCAAATAGATAATCATTTTCACCTGTCTGATAAATCTTTTTTGCAGACTGTTTTTATATGGGAGGAAATAATATGAACCACTGATGAAGAAAGCCTGGCATCTCATGCTATTGTTAGAAGTGAAGTAATCAAGCAGAGGCAATCTGCATGGGTGACTCAGTAGATTTGGGCTAGGATCCAACACCCAAGGAGGATGTATTAAATGAGGTCAAAGAAAGGAGAACCAAACCGGACAAGGCAAAATGGGGCAATGAGGATGACTCTGGTCTTGCACCTCCTAGCTTTCTTAATACATTTTTATCAAGAGTGGAATCGGGGAACGGTGTAAAGAGAACCCAAGGGCTAATCATGAACTACAGTATTCCTTGGTATCTGTCAATGTTGAGAGATTACGGCAAAATAATTGCTGGACTTGTTCAGGTATCAGGCAAAGAGGTCACAGCATGGTTGGCATCAGTGGCTCAAAATCTTTGTCACCACTGCTTGATTGCAGGACCACTCGTGAAGCAGTAGAAGTAACCTGTTCAAATTGCCCGCTAGCACATTTGACATCCCTGGGATGTGCATTGCTTTTAAAAAAATGATAGGAAGATGCCACTCACTGCCACATTCCCAAGGCCTCCCAGGAAAGTGGATATGATTGTGTTCCCCCTTGTTTGCTGATGTACCAGACCACCACCATGTTGTCCGTCTGACTGGAAATCCCATCCTTTGGAAGGATATCTTGAAAAGAATGCAAGACTAGGAGGACTGCTCTCATCTCCAAGACACTGATGTCAAGTTTGACATCTAAGAGTGGCCAAGCACCTTGAACTCTCTTCCCCTCAAAATGCACTTCCCACCCACCCCAGAAGGAAAGCATCAGTGGTTACTCTGGCCCAGGGAATTGGTGGACAAAAAGATCTTCCTTCTGTTACGATGGAGTGGTTACCCATCATTTGATATAATTCTCTGCAATCTCATGTGAGATCAATTTTGGCATGGAGGGAATGCAGACTTTGTGACCATTGGACTGCAAGAGTCCACTGTAACACTCTCATGCAGTATCACACCAGAAGAACTAATGTAATGGTCGAGATCATTAAACATAACAGATGAAGAATCAACCTTGCTTGAGGAAGAAGATGCTGGATTAGCCGAGAGGCCACTATTTGTAAAGATAGCACTCTGGCATCAAGAAGCTTGACAATTTGAAGAACTGTGTTGATGTGACATCCTATGAACTCTATTTGTTGCATGAGCGAGAAATGGATTTCTGGCTAATTTACTGTGATCCCCAGTAGATATGTAAAGCAGAATAGTAGTTCATGTTGTTGTACCAGTACATCCTTGGAAGTAGCAGTAAGGACCCAGTTGTCTAGTTGTGAGAAGTAGAAGATGAGCTGTTACCACTGCCATAACCTTCATGAACACTAGTGGGGGGGGGGGCTATAATGAGACCAAAGGCCAGTGCTCTGATATGAAAATGATTGGCTCCCAGCCAGAAAAGGAGGAATCTCCTAGACTGCCTCTGTGTCTTTAACTCACAGCAGGTGTCCTGGATATCTACAGAGCACATCCAATCGTCCCCCTCAAAAGAGGTAAAATGGACTTTACAATGACCACACAGAACTTTGTCTGTCTAATTGATTGAGATGGGTATGGTCCAAAATTGGCATGAGGTCCTCTGTCTTCTTCAGGTCTAAAAAGAACTTGAAATAGACTCCAGATGCTAACCGGTCCCAGGAAACCTGTTGGTTGACTCTTTTTTTCTAGTAACTTTAAAACCTGTTACTGCAGATTCTAGCTAACTGGATTGAACATTAGAAACCTTTATTTTATTTTTGGAGGATACAAAAAGGGAATGCTATAGCCTCTGGCGATTATCCTTATCACCTAGGAATTTTATGCAGTGTTTCTCCAGGCTTGTAGGTGTAAGGGTAAGTCTCTCCCAACTGCCTCCAGGTAACCTTTCAGGAGCATTGACAGGTTTTCTCAGTGAAAGGACCTCAGAAATCCTGATTACACAATACACCTCTGCCCCTGAGATGATGTCCATTTAAGTTACCTTCCCCTCTGCCTCAGGGAGGTCTATCTCCAGGCATGCCTTGGTGATAACACTGTGACTTTCTTAAACACATCTTCTTACCCCTCTCCCTTGGTTCCTACAACAGGTTGTCTGTGGAGTGGAGAGATGGATTCCCAAGGCAGACAGAGTCTTACCATCCTGCTCCCTCCTAGTAAGCTTTTCATTAAATTATGGTCCAAAAAGGGTGGAGCCATCAAATGGGAGTATTAATAAAGGACATCTTAAAACATTCAGCAAAATCACAAAGCATCAAGGCATGCTGATGCATGGTGATACTAGTTCCTGATGCTCTAGTTGTACCATCTGCTGCATTAGAAAGCAGAAGCACGACTACATTGGAAGTGGATTGTAGGGTAGACAGTTGGGTGTCCACTGTTTTTTGAACGGCCACTGGTAAGTTACCTACAAGGACCTTGGAAAGCATTTTGGTCAGGTCCCTCTGAAAATGAGTCATATGTGTGATGTCAATCAGCACTCTAAGTGCAAAATTTGCTGGAGCATAAGTCTGTTTCCTTAGTCTGTCCAGCACCATTAACTTCCTGTTAGAGAGAGGAACAGTAGAACTCTTCTCAGACAGTTCCCTTCTTGCAGCTACTGCTACTAATATGGTATTTACTGGTGGTCCTTTAGTCCAATACTTCCTGTCCTATGGAGCCACTAAAATCTTGTCTGGCTTTTTTGGGATAGGTTCTACAACATATGTGTCATTCAATGCCCAGTGTGTCACAAGATCTGTGAGGGCATTAATGGGTAGTACCATCCAAGACACATAAGCCAATACTAAAGGCCTCAGGGAACAAAGATTCATCATGGGAAGGGGTTTCAGTGGACCAACCCCCTTCCAATTTCTTCAATTCTAGGATGTCACAAAATGTGATATCTTATAAGGTGGATATAGGGGACCTTTCAAATTCATCCAAAGCTGTGTCTTCAGTGACAGGCTGGAGAAGAGTCTAAGTGCTTCTGTTTGCATGCCTGTTTTCTAGAACCTTGTCTCTGGGGGACTTCTGAACCAGGTATGAATCAGACTGGGAATTCATGTGTCGAGTATCCTACAGGCTTATAGGTACTGACTGTCTCCATTAATAAGAATGAGGGGAATAAGTCACAGAATCCATGGGGAGTTGGGATAGATTTCAACTCGAGGGTTGCACCTGACTTTTTGGCCCTGCCAAGATCTGTTCAAAAACCTCAAAAGCCAATACCACAATCAGAGTCAAGGAAAAGTTCCCCTTATCCAAAGCCTCAGAACCTTTCCCCAATCAAATCATGGCTGACTCCTAGGAAGACCTTAGATCACAGCTATCAAATGCAGGGGCCCTGAGAGGAAGAGATGGCTCCAAAAACTTCAGAGTCAAGTCTACCACCAGAATCCCATACTTACACTTTGGCTCCAAGACTCATCTGAATCCAAGAGAATCAGAGTTCAGAGAGTAAAGGATATTGTTGATGCCAAAGATCCTCGAACTTCTGGCTCCAAATGAGGTGTGCCAGAGGGGCTTGGTCCTAAGCAAACCAGATTCAAAGGGTGGGTCAGTACAAGAGATAAAAAAATGGAGTGCCCCATGGGGATGAACCCAAGAGAACTCCCAGCTGAATTTGTGTCCTTAAGAATTTCCTCATCATACAGTCAAGATCCATTTCTGTAAGGCGTACAGTAAACTAAGCTGATCTGACCTTCATGATGATGTGACAGATGGAGGTCTGGAATATGGTCTCACCTGTAGGATAGGCAAATGGATCCTAGGACTTACCAGCTCCAGTAAAAAACTAACTTGAGGAGATGGAGATTGGATCTGGATAAATGGTGGATCTGGCATCCTTGAAGTTTTAGCAGCCAGACCAGAAGTTCTTTTTCTGGATTGCTCTAATCTTATATCATCAAGTCTTTTCTCTGTAGATTTCCCTTCTCTTTGTTTTCCCTTCAACTTTTCCCTTTCCTTTTTCTCTGCTTTACTACCTGGAGAAGATGAAGCTGGGCTTAGAAGAAAACACATGGTTTGAGAGGAAGACAATGACCCTGTCTGACAGGGGGGCAAGCCTTTCAAAATAAGTTTCTCTTTCCTGACTTGAATGGCCCTGGACCCAAATGAAGCACTGACATCACAGTCACCCTCTATTCTAACAGCTAGCCTATCTCTAATAACTATCTTAAAGCCGTAACTACACTACTGTGTTACCACCATGAAAGAATTATCTATGGCGAGAAAGTTAAAATAGTTAAAAAAGCACTTCTGTCGAGCAAAATGTGCTTATAATCTAAAAGGGATCAGGAGGAGCTAAAATCAGCTATTATTTTTGAAAGGCAGAACACTTTCACTTATCATGAAAAGTAGAGTTCTTCGAGGTCTGGGAGATTTAGACAGTAAACAAGATCTGAGGTAATTCAGTGGAGATGAGGAAATTATGAGTGGGAAAAGAGCCAAAGCCTTGGATCCACAGCTTCAAACGAAGACACCGCGGTAATTTCAAATCGGATCTGACAACTCAAAGGTTGACAACATTGGATCATGTATTTAAGTCCTAACATTTTTTATCTTGGTTCTTTCCTAACTGTTCAGTATGCAAAACTCCAAATGCAGATATTTTATACATACTTTATCACAAGTCAGTTGACTAATGTACAAGAAATTTTCTTAACAAGATTTTCTTATTATATAACCAAATATTTAAATGCATACAACCTTTTTCCTAAGTCCAAAGAAAAATCACTCATGGAAAAGCATCATGGAGAAGTTTATACCAAATCATCATGGTCTGACCAGTGGCGGCTGGTGACTTCAAATTAAAGGGGAGCTGCAGGAGACAGCAGAATGGGTGGGGCCAATGGGAAGGGGTGTGGCCAACTAGAAAGGAGTTGAGCTATGGTCAAAACCACAACAACTGGAACTTTAATTAAATATGTTGCCCTGGGTGCCAAACCGTCATTACGAGAGTCCAATCAAGACAAAATGAAGTGTAGAAGAAAAAAATATTTCAATACATTGGCTACATGACAACTTACTTAATATCTTAGATGGGAACACAAAGGTTGTGAGGCATGAAAAAATAAATTGCTTTTTAAATACATTACTGGAATGCCAGTCAAAATCAAGTATAAAATAATACAAGCTGCACTCAGCTCAAACCACTTCTCCTCGAACTGCAGTTCTAATTATAATTTATATTCAGTTTTATAAAATTGCCAAGTAAAATGCTGAAAGTAGCAATCTCTCTGATACCCCCACTTGTTAAAATGTTTCTTATCCAAAAAAGACCTGCTGCCTGACAACAACTATCTACTTGTTTCATGGGGAACACATGATCAAAGTAAAAAATGAACAGCAAACAAGAAACAAGCTCAAGATAAATTGCTTAAAGGATTACTGCACAAGTTATGGACCACACATGATAGATTGGCATTCTGTTTAGTTTACGGGTAAAGCCTGCAAAGATAACTGCAAGTCTCCAACAAATGTAATGAGCTTCTGAAAATACTGTAATCCTGTCCTTTATTTCAAATACTGTCATATGCATTTCAATACCTAAGGCTTATACGTTATCTAGTTATGTAAATATTCTCTGCATGGCAACAATGAAAACGCTTTAAATGTTGGTAATTCTTTAACAGTATGCTTATTAAAGCTTACTTGCATCTTACAATCTCCGACAATCTTACCTGATGGTCATTAAAGCATTGCTACTTTAATACAGAGCAACAGGGCACTGCAACAGCATGCATTTTCTGAATAATAAGAAGCATAAATCAACAGTATAAAAATATGACAGAAAACCAGAACATTCTGCAAAATCAAGGACAGATGAAAAGCCACGGCCGTACTTGTGGTCTACCTTGGATGGGGGAATACTCTGCACACTTACACTGCATAAATGCTCCTTGCCTTGCTTGGACACATCCAGAGCCACTACAATGGGAAGTGGGGTGCAACAAGTAGGTCACAGTTTGAAATGTCTCTGGCTGACGGTGATGGCTCTGACATTCATACCTATCAACCTCAGAGCAAGAAATCTGGACAAAACCATACACAGAAGTGGGACACAGGCCCAAAAATAAAGACAATGTTTAAATATTGATCTTATAAACTTAGAAAGATAATAGAATAGTAGTAGGTCTTCCATTAGTATGAATTTTTGAAGGTATGAAATCTGAAACTCAAATGTCTGCCATTATTTTCTAACTTCAGTCTTTAATGATTTGCTACTAATTTTCCAGAAAACCATAATTTTATGAAAAACTGACCAAAAAATGTTATGCAAAAATATAAAATTGACACACAATACAGCTGAGAACCTGTTAAAGAAGGGACACCTTTTTAAAATTAGTACTGTTAACTTGAGCAGCTGACAAAATAAGATCATCTACATGCATTTCTGAAATAAAAGTAATCTATAACTCTGATCATTACAGTTATTTATAATTGTAAACCCTCCATGTTTTCTTCCAAAATTGCCATTTTGCAGAGGGATTATTAGGGGGAGAGCAACATTTTGAGCCAAAATTGGGGACAGTTGAGAGGTTTTGATATTCTTAATTCTGTAAAGGGATTTATTCGCACATACCTCTCAACCTCTTAATGCAGGAAATCTGGACAAGGCCAAATATATTGGGGGAACATGCAAACAGTACTAAATATTGCTCTTGTATAAACTTAAGACAGTTGAAGGAATAACAGGTCTTGCTTTAGCATGCATTTTTCTGAAGATTATGTAGTCTGAAACTCAATGTCTGTCATTATTTAGTGACTTCATTACTAAATGATTTGGCAGAAAACCACAAATTTTATGAGGAACAAACCAAAAATAAGAAGCAAAAATCTATTCATTCTGCAAAATTCTGGACATTTGAGAGGTATAGTTCAGCCAGGGCTGTCTGAGTTTGCTGCCCTTCCCCCCTCACAAAATCATGGTCGAATGGAGCATTCCCCCTGCAGCCATTCCAATGTCCCATTCCTTGGTTATTTCGCCCCATTTGCCATAAACACTGTAATGTGCATACTGCTTTACTTCTGCGATGATATGGATTTCATTTGAAAGTTTTATTTTATATTTTACAGCATAAACCCTAATAGATATCTGCTAAACAAAGCAATGCAGTCTCACAATGAAAATAGACTTAGCATTAAAACTTCTCTGCCCTTGAAACTCACATTCATTGAAACAGCATTGAAACCCACATTCAAAGAAAATACATTTTGCCAGTGGCAGATAAAGATTAATTTTGGCCTGTTTTCAAATCATAGTCCCCCTTGAACAGGAAACATACACAGGCTCTTTGCTACACCTTCTTGACTGTATTAAATTATATTATTTGTACAATACAGTACAGTTGTTAGAGGGCATTTTAAATTTATTGTTTTGAACATTTTTCCAGTAAAAAATGAAACAAAATGCATGCACCAATAATGACAAAACTGCCCAATTCAGAACATTCCATCATAAAAAGTCTACTCAAACTTCAACAGTCCACCAGTATCAGTAAATATGCACAATCTCTGAAGAAGTAAAAGTCAGCTAAATAATTCCACATTAAAGAAATCTGTTAACTAATGAAGAGGTTACTGCTAGCAAACAACTTTATATGTCATTGTTTCATTTACAAATAAAGTGCCTGTTGCCCTTGAGGAATAAATTGCTTATGTTGCATTAAGAAAATTATAATGCTAGTAATATTGCAATAGGGAATGGATGGCAAACTGATAACAAGTTCATAGTTACTAGGTATCTTTGCCAAAGAGGACTGCATCATCCATCCCCTTTACAACAGAGTACAGTATCAGCAATGGATCTACCTACTGTGGGAGTAGAACCCACAGCCTTCTGCATCAAAAGCAAGTACACTACCTGTTGTGCTATTTACAATGTAAGAGGACTTGGCATAAGCAGCGCTAAACTTTTGTTACCCTGCAGCTCTCAGCTCCTTGTAAAATCTACTCGACTCTCAGCTGTATCTCTGAACTTTGCAGCACAAGAAATCTGGACCAAGCCAGCATTTATTTTGGGGGGGGGGGCAAAAGCCCCAAAACCAGGGACACATTTTAAACATTGCTTGTATAATGTTGGAAAGTTGCTAGAATAAAATGCTGTGTTACCACCATACATTTCACTGCCAAGTAATGAACCCAGGACCCTGTGCAAAACAGTCAGAGTAACATACCACTATGCCAAATCATCTATTTTTATGAAAGAAAGGAAGACTGATACTTAAATGGCTACCATTTAGTGAATTCAGTTATCACCATAGCTGTCAACATCTTAGCACAAAACACCTGAACAAAGCCAATAATGGGGGAATACAGCCCCCAAACATATTCAGTGAGTTCAGTTATCACCATAGCTCTCAACCTTGGCACAAAAAACCTGGACGAAGCCAATAATGGGGGAATACAGTCCAAAAAATAAGGACAAATATCCACTGAGGACACCAGAGCAAACCCACACAAACACAGGGAGGACATGCAGACTCCACACAGAAGGCACCCCAGCCAAGAATCAAACCAGACAACCCATAGCTGTCAGGCAACGCTGCTACCACTGCACTACTGTATGTTTTAAGTAACAAAAATACAGAAACCACAGATTTTATGAGGAACAGAACAGATATGAGGCAAAAATCTGCAAATGTTTTAGAAATGGTGGTGGGTAGGGCATTCAGGCTCTTGTCACTTGGGCCCAAGGTACAGTGTTCAAGCCTTATTCTCTACCCACCACCATGAAGCACCTGGGGCATTTTACACACACACACATGATCACCTACCTGTCTCCAGAACAGCCTGCCATGCGATCCTACACTCCTCCGCAGCGATCATTTCCAGAAATCCGATCGGTCCTGCATGCTGTGGTTTTCGTGATCCTGTGCCCGCCCGATCAGTCTTCCATACTGGCCCATGCATGCTGTGGTCTCCTGCGAGATGTGAGGAGGCTGGAGTGTCCTGTTATTGGTCCAGCCTGCGGGCGATGCAGTCCGGTGACCTTCCGGTTTGTGCGGTCGTCACTGCACAGATCTCTGGGTTGGAAGGGTGGAGTTTCCTGCCTTCCCTATCTGGACGGCCTAACTGAGCAGTCTGGAGCTCAGGAATGCCTGAGCATGCATGCTTGGATTTCTGGTCTGCCTAACACAGCAGTCAGGCACTAAGCACTCATGCGTGGAGTCCGGGAGATATGTTGTACGGTGGGAGATATTTTTTATTTTTATATGTTCTACGGTGGGGGACCCATTTTACAGGTGGGAGGGCTGCAGTCCCACAGTCCTATAGCACGAGCCACCCCTGGGTCTGACATTATCTATTCCTTGCTTGGACATGGGTTTTTATGTTACATTCAAGTAACCTTTACTTGCATTTCATTTTGAAATTTGAAAAATAAGGAGGAGAAGAAAAAGGAAGTGGAGGAGGTAAGATGTGTAAAGCCATGGAACTGCTGGCCAAATGTCACATTTCTGGCTAACAACCAGGCTGAAGAAGGATTTGAAGACTGTCTAGACACACTGCAAAAACTTCACTTCATTTTTATCTCCTTAATAATCTCCAGCATGTTTAACATCACAGCATGTTATGCTTTTGGTGAGTTCCCCTTACCAGATATGGTTAAACTTTATGACTCAAGTGGTCATTTTTATCTTTCATGAAACCCCTTTAAAACTTTGTTATTTATGAAGTAATTCAGTAGCATTCTAGAAAGCAAGCTACTAATGACATCTACATAAAATTCAAAGAAACAACAACATTGACAGTGGGTATATTCTGGTGAAATTCCAAAAATCTGCAAGAACATAAGAACAGACAACCAGGAACCACATAAAAGAGCTTTACTGAATGAAAATATTAAAACTAATACTCACTATGCCTTTAAAACACTGATCTGCTGCATGTCGCATTATAAAAAAGCATTAAATGACTGGTGGCTTTTTAACTTTTTAAGAATGTAAATAGCATCACGAACATGCATGGTTGATCATCTGCCGCATATTCTCAAAAAATTATAAAAAGGTCATACCTAAAATCTAAAATGCAACATTCTCTGGCAGCTATACATTTAAATTAGTAATGCCTATGAAACATTTTTACAATATTTCATACCTGTTACACTTAACAGCAAATGCAGTGTATCTGAAGAAAATGTCTTTTATTTACTCTATTGGAATATAAGGCTGGTTACATGATGATCAACAAAATCTCTATCACAGATTTGTGAAAGTTTGAAATCTAACTTGGCATAGTACTCTGTATCAAAAGTATGAAACATGACCAGTGCCTAGTCACTTCATGCCAGAGGTTTTACAGTATGCTTTGAACTTTTATTGAAGTTACATATCATTTTTCTTTGGAAATGTAGTGACTTTTCTAGATTTCATTTTTAACAAAGTATTGGAAAAGGGAGGGATGGATGGATGGATGGACGTTCCGTCCTCCAGTTTGTGATTATCCTCAGCACAGTGCCTCTCTTTATCAGCATACTTCTTGAGCTTAACTTTCAGTGTCACATCTTCCTATGATCATCACTTATCTTTGGATCACTGAAGGATGCTTGGTAAATAATTAGTCTTTAAGAAGGGTTTTCGCAGGAAAATGTCTCTAGGTGCTATGCAGTGTTGTTATATAATCTCCAAAAAAAAGATATGCATATAGTAATTCCAAGGTATGGATTTCCCTGTCCATGTTCTATGGTTTTCCTTATATGTGTAAAAATCTATCAACAAGTACTCTGGCTTGTAACCATAAAAGCATTACTTCCTTGCACATGATTTCTCCATATCAAGCATAATTAGCAAACTGATGGCCACTAAAATTATGGTTCATTATAAATTCTAAAATGCATCATGTAGATTAAAGAGTGGAAACCTTGTGCTTAAGAACTGGATGTTAGTAGCTGCAGATGTGGAAGCAATTAACACTGGTCAGTTTTAACCAGCCAAATACTCTCCAATGAAAAAAGGACCATAACCAGCTGGACTAACTTCTCATCATCAGACTCCACGTGGGCCAGCAGAGTAATCCAGGCTGCAGAGAGCTGATATACTTATTTTTCTTTCTTGATAAGTTTTTTATTTTTTTCATCACATCTGCTTGTTACTGTATTTATTTTCCTTCCTTATTTACTTTCTATTGTTTTTGGTTTTTACCGCATTTAACTTAATACTGCATTTGGAATCATTGTTTTGTTTTGTTGTATTTGTATTTGTAGCAAATTCTTTGTGTAGTAGTTCTTGTTTAGCATTTATAAGGTTACTGTATATCTGTTTTTTGCTGTTTTGTTTAAATCCTGTTTTGTGAAAAATATCTCTTTAGTTTCCTTTATTGTTTTAGTCCAGTTTCAGAGTTGTTGATTCTGGGCTTTGGTTGTAGTTTTCCTGTGTACTTCCCTGCCTTTATTTGGGGAAGCTTTTTGTGTACTGTTTCCTTGCCTTATTTGGGGGAAGGGAAGCTACCTTGCTTTCCCTGTAGTACTAGTTTAGTCCAGTTTTGCTTTGTCCAGTTTGTGAGGTGGTTGTAGTTCTGTGTAGTTTTTTTATTTCCTTTTGGGAAAGGGAGAAGCTTTTAAAGCCCAGGGGGGTGGGAAGCATTGAGCCTCTGCGTTTCATCCAGGAGTTTGTGAGGTTCAGCCCAGTAAGTTGTTTTTTTGGGTCGTTTTTTACAGTTTTTTCTTTTTTCCCAGCCCTATAATAAAACTTTCCTTTTAGGAACCTTACTACAGCACAGACTAGGCACTACTGCCAACTAAACACAGCAGCAGTACGGTTAAGCAGGTTTAAACTTGATACTTAGTACACCTGCTTTCCTCTTCAAATTTACTTACTTAACTGTATTTTCTGTACACCTTACTGTTATCTCATAGCTGTTTTATCAACTCTACTAAAAGATCAACCTACTTGACTCCAAGTAGACTATTCTCTATCTATTAAACCTAGGGACTTTCTTCCTGTAGTACTTATTGCTCTTGTCCATAGCTTTGCTGATTAACCTTCCAACCTGTTTCAACCAATTCACCGGTTTTTTTTTTAAAGCTTTTTAATCTTTTTGTTTTCCTGCTTTACTAGTTTAGTGAGAGTTCAGTGTTTGCTGATTCCTGGGCTCAGCTTCCCAACAATGGAATGTGTACTGTTCCTTTATTTATTTGTACACCTGAAGCCCCCTCTTGCCCTCCACAAAATGACATTTACATAGAGAAAAGGTAATTATAAACAACTGAGGAACATGGGACAACACTCTGTTTCCTTGAGGAGTTGAGGAGAAGCTTACCTATAGACTGGTACCCAACACCAACCTCAGCCTTTAAGCATTCAAAACACACAAAGACACAAATAGGAGGCTCTGATCAAAATCTTTGGGCCAGAAAACAGGCCACCAAAGCCCCAAGTACAAAGCCACCACCAGCACCCAGACACACCCGCAGGAGACACAGCTGAGCTGCCACTGTGCCTGTCAGGGCAGTGTCAGTTAAGCGAAAAAAAACACCAGACTCAGACTAAAGTCCACTCTTCCCATAGTCAGACACACTGATGTCCCCCCTAGACAGTAGACTGACTGGAGGGGAACACTACAACCTATGAAGAGGCTAGAGAAACTGCCACATATCCAAATTCTCTATCTCTCAAACCAGCAGGTAATATGATGACAGTGTCAAGCATGTCCCGTGAAAGAGATCTGAGATGAGTACTCCTGGACTACATGAAAAAGAGACATTATTGGCTCGGAGATTGAATTGTGCCCAGGCAGGTATGACCCTGACCTTGAGCAGTATCCACAAACCCTCCCAACCTCCTGCTCACAATTATAAGATGATCTGATATCCCAATTGGTCAGCCACTGCTTAATTCAACCTGGAACAACAAAGGGCTCCTCACACAAAGAGGCTCAAATTAACGCTGTGAGATGCAACTACTTGCACCAAAACACCTTGCTGACACCCTCAACATAGGGAGAGCAAGACAGGCTCTTGCCACCCCAAAAGCCTTTTTATAAAACAGTCTCACATAGTACAACCTCACCAAAACCTCACAACACATAAAAAAACAAGAGGTAATGCTGCTCAAGTGATAAAAAAATCACATCAAACCTTCTAAATACCGAGAGCAGACATGTTTGTGACAGAAATCAGGGTCACAACACCATGACACATAGCACCCACCTGGGGAGCAAATTGTGGTCACAGCCCTCCGCCCCAAACAAAACCTACCACACACTGGTCATTCCGTGACTCCCTAGTCAAGGCGGGTATCACCGCTCACCAGGGCTGACACACAAGAAGGTCACCCTAGCGCGGACGCAGAAATTAACCATAGGCAAGCAATTGATAAGCATGAAGCACTCAGGTCTCAGAATTCAGCTAAACTCAGCTGAGCAGCATGGCACCCCAAGTCACAGCGCCCTGGATGAAAACATCACCAGGGAACAATGAAAGACAATTAACATCATCACTGATTACCCTCAGCCCAGGCAGATACTGCCCAACTAATCTAGCCTGAAAACCTTCACCAATCCATATTCCTACATATAAGAGAAAAGATGATCACACAAAACAAACTAGGAAACTTCATATAACATCATTCAAAGGCAATCCCCTATCATGGACAGACTTCATTCAACACAGACGCACCCTCACTGGTGCTTCTCAAAAAAACTGCAATCTGTACCTGGGTCCTCCGCCAGGGCCAAGAACAAATAAAATCCCACCCCACCTAAAAGCAAACAGTCCAGCAAATTCTACTTCTACCAGACTCTACAACAAAAGGAAAAAAACTAATCCCTCCCGCTGGAAAAGCAGCGAAGCAGTAATCTCAAAGCCAAACTTCTACTCTCTTCTGCAGGACAGCAAACATCGATGTTTGTGCCAGCAAAAAAAAGACAAAAAAGACACTCAAGAGCACCTCTGGCTATCAGCCATTATAAAATACCCCAGCCATAAACAAACTCTACAACAAAGGAACCAGAAAAGTAAGATTCAATATCCTCTTCACAGGTAAACACAACTTTGATCAAAATAAAGTGAAAATATATGCTCCCAAAGAAATCATCCAAAAGAACCAAAAGAGCAAAAACATTCAAAAAA
The DNA here is from genome assembly GCF_019279795.1 of Protopterus annectens. Lineage (NCBI taxonomy): Eukaryota > Metazoa > Chordata > Ceratodontiformes > Protopteridae > Protopterus > Protopterus annectens. The sequence goes on along the minus strand of NC_056730.1, from coordinate 939,762,061 downwards.
TTCAGCTCCCAAACACTAGGAAAGCTTCTCAGGCTAGAACAAAAAGGATAATGATGGCCAATACTTAGAAACCATGTGAATCACCAAGGCACCATCACAGATGTGAACAACATACCCAACATAGACTAAGGAGCTACCGATGGCCCCCCGAAATGGTCCCCACCCCAACATATCTCATAAACTCAAATGCTGCGGACATGTCAGCAACCCCCCACAGCACCGAGATATAACAAATAAAAACCACAAATCATCCACGAACATGGGTCACCAATGTTCAACCTCCAGCTAGTATAGCTGAGGGATCCAAGAGATCAGGACTAGGATAATGCGCTGGGGGTCCTCTCTACCAACGGATCATCCCAGGCGTGGCAGTAAAGAACTTCACAAAACACGACTTCAAACGGTGGCCCTCCTGTGTGTGGAATTACCGGCCCAAAGCTTGACTTTGAGAAAAAGGACCTCAGAAAGCTGAATCAAGGAAATGTCAACAAGACTGACACCTATGGATAAGGCAATCTTTGGATCCAACGGCTTTTGTCAAAGTGAGATGCGGCATGCAAATCAGTCTGAGCTTTTTCATTGGAAAACAAACTCAAAGACTGAGGCTAGACAGTCCAAGGCAGATACTAGCCCTGGCAAGGTATCACACCCAAAATCTGTATAAGTAAAAACTAAGAGCTCCATCAAAAAATGGCAAAGCAAACAACACATACATCAGAACAAAACACTCAAAAGAGTTAACCACAGAACAACAGACAGACTATATCAGGAGTTAAAGGAGGAAACTCCAGGTCATAAGCCCACTCTAGTTCAGCATGATGTGAGAGATTACTCCAGGCAAGTACAATTGGCATCCATGCTGGCTGACAGGAGTTCAGTGCAAACTGATCCCCAAAACAATGAGAGGAGAGATAAAAATAAATAGGACACAGGGCCCCAAACAAAGGGTCTCACCAAAACCACAGAAGGGGATCTCTGCCAAAAACTAAGCATCCATGGCCAAAAATGGCCTCCAAATTGTAGTCAAATCCCTGGCCTCCTTATTGAACCACCTAGGTGGCAAATCGACAGCTGTTTAATCAAAGTTATGAAAGACTGGGGGACCACCCAGGGAGTGGCCTTTCCAGTGGTTAATGGATTTGTCAAAGTAAGGGTGCCCTTCTAGACCCTACCTTGTCGGCCAGTATTCTGGCCAAGATCAATCTGGGTTCTCATCTCTCATCATGTATCTGACCCGACACTTGCAGCAGCTGGAGAGGCCACAAAAAGTTCCCTCACCAAAAAGGATAAAGGTCTCAAAAAATCTGTCCTATGCTGCCGATGACTCCAGATCTAGATCCATCAGAGCCACAAGGGCGGAGACTTAAAAAAACCTACTGCTATTGTGGGGACGGGGCGTGGAGAGAGAGATTCATCAAACCCAAAGACTTGTTGTGTTGTGGAACAAAATCGTGATACATGGCACTCGCTGGCCACTTGTGGCCTTGTCTTGACCAATGGATGGGGAGGTAGATATTATACCCCATTACCTCAGTGTCACTTACACAGTGTCAGCACAGCAAAGCAAAATAATGGGTATAGTTCCCCATAATAGGGGTACAGTGTACTAAACAATGGGCTAGGCTTAAAACAATGCCTGCCCTGGGCAGATAGCCCGCAAGAATGAACTAACCTATCACTGACTTGATACGAGTATGACTTTGTGCCAATAAAACTAAAGATGAAAATACTCACAACTCTGAACTACTGCAGCAAACTAAATGCAGTTGAACACCTAAGCACAAGCAGCAAAATGAAGTAGGAAGAGGCACAATATAGGTGAGGAGGCAATCAATATGCATCCAATTGCATATGCTATGAATTTAAAGCAGCCATTGTACTTGTAATTTAAAACAACTCTTATTTCAACTGAACTTAAATTTGCAGCATGATGAGTTTCTTTAAATGAAAACAGACATGGTTTGATCTGAACCTAAACATTATTCATGCTAAACATCATGAAATCTGAAATATGTCCAAACTACTTGTACTTATCTTTTCCAACAGCTTTCTCAATGGTTCAGACTGAATGCCCTGTAATTCAGCCCAAAGAAGGAATATTATGTGGTGGTGTATTAGGTCTTATGACATACAGTTCAGTTTTCTCTGAAAGAAGTACACCAATGTAATTGTGTTTGTAGAATGTAAACTTCTCATTTATGGCATTACTATCAAACCATTATTTTTCTGTCAATGAACACTTTTCTCAGTCTTGTTTTATGCTCTGTTTTTAAGTATAGTTATTTCAACACTGCCATTTTTGCCATTGTCTATTGATATACAAAATTTTTAAAATATATTTTGCATTGGTCTGTGCTCATGAGCAAATAAATCATGCTGTTGTCTTCACAAAGATTCTTTCACAGGGGAGACCGTATCAAAGCAAACCTATATGCAGACATGCAAACATCAAAGCAAATTGGCATGCGTATGAATGAAACAATATAAAATATTGCACGATAACTATAGGAATCAATAAGTGGAGGTCAGAAAAGATTGGGAAGAGAGATTAGATAAGCAATTCAGAAAGAAACAACTGGAGGAGATATGTATGGCCCCCAAATATGTAACAAACTCTAGAAGATATAGGATTTATACAGGTATTTTATACCCCAAGCAGACACCAAGCAATTTTCCTCAGGTAGACTGCAAATGTTGGAGGTGTAATGGAAAAGAAATTAGTACATGGAAGGAAATGTTCTCGGAGTGTAATGAGTTGGCAGACTTTAAAAATTGCCTGCAGAGTACTCTGTCAGGAATACTGGGAAAGCAAATGAGTGTGTTACTAAGGAAATTATTTTTTTGAGATGGAACAGACGATCTGAATTGCCTAGAATTAGTAAGGTAATGTTAAGTCTAATTCCAGTGACAGCTAAAAAAGCAATTATTAGAAAATGTAAATGACTAAACTGAAGTAATGAATATTATATGAGAGATAAAAGAACAGAAAATGGGATCTTTAGAAAACGACAGGACTAAATTCAAAGAAAAAAAAAACAAAACTGTGGGAACCATACATGCACAAAAATGTTTTGGAGGAGTAATGAGGTTGAAGAGATGTAGGAACTGGACAATTTATGTAATGTTGGTTTAATTACATTGTAAAAAAAACAATATATGTGATGCATAATGTTTGTAAATGTGAAATTGTTAATATTGTCTGAGTAACAGATGATCATCCAACAACACCAGACCACTGCCCTCCTCTCTTTTACCAATAAAATCAACCAAAACCGGAATAACAAAAAAATATCCCCAGCTCTCTTTCTGGACCTGTCGAAAGCCTTTGACATGGTGAACCACCAGCTACTTCTCCACACTCTGAAAACCCTGTACCTAGACAATACAGCTCTTAAATGGTTTCATGCCTACCTCTCGGGTAGACAACAAGCAGTTATGTGGCAAAATAAGCTCTCTCACCTGTTACCAAACACCATAGGAGTTCCTCAAGGCTCCATATTAGGACCTCTTCTCTTCTCAGTCTTTATAAATGACCTCCATACAGTCAACCCTGAAGCCACCTGTATTCAGTATGCAGATGACTCAACTCTAATATGTTCTGATGACTCTCTACCAAACCTACTAGCTGCCACCCAGCACAGTTTTACTACAGTCGAAAACTGGCTCTCAGATCACCATCTGATCTTAAATCCAAACAAAACCAAACTACTTCTCTTCTACCCAACAAATACATCCCCTCCTACACATTTTACTATACAATCCAATAATGGTACCATCATCTCCCCAGACTCCTACACAAAGCTACTAGGAGTTATCATTGACAACAAACTTAGATTAGATATGCATATCAACCAAACCATTAAGTCCGTAAACAAGAAACTTGGGTCCTTATACAGGATAAAGACCTTCTTAACCCCTATGGCCAAAGTGGCCGCTGCCTGCTCACACCTTCTCTCTACCCTTCTATATGCCTCTCCCGTGCTTACTAACCTTAACAAATCTGACCTGAACAAACTCTCATGTTGCTATAATCATATTGCTAGATTTGTAACTGGCTTGCCCTATAGAAAACACCACTGCTCTAACCTGAAAAAACTTGGCTGGATAGAACTCCCAAATCTTCTCAAAATGAACCAACTCATAGAAGCTTTTAAAATTCTTAAACAACCTGATAACACCCCTGCACTGAAAAATATAATAATTCCTTACACCAATCTAAGCTGCCTTCGCTCATCAAACAGACTCCTTGTCCAAACGCTCAAATCCAACAACATAGGCGATGATGCTCTGTTCGCCAACACCACTGGAAAGCTATGGAACTCCCTCCCCAACAACCTTATGCTTATTACTTCCCCAGTTCAATTCAAAAAGAGTCTAAAACTCCATTTTAAGTCGCATTGGCTTTGTCCATGCTCAAACCCAGACTAGCTCCTCTTCGTTAAACCAAGGCCATACTACTTCTCAAGTAAATCTAAACCCAAATGGACAACCTAGAGTGGGGATATGTAATCAAAAAGTATGTTCATTGTATATTAGCCAAACTATAATCTATAATCTGTCTTAATAAATTCACTAGTGTGTTTTTAAAGATCTGTATATTGAACTGTCGTAAGTTGTGTCTGTTAGAGCAAGGTAGTATGTGTAGTATGTAGTATGTAAATTGCTTTTTATTCTTTTCTATCTTAAACACTAATATGTAACTATCTGTCTCTGTGACTATGTTGGAGCTTTTCTCCCCGGGCCTCCGCTGAAAATGGACATGTATCCAGTCGGAC